>NW_020924508.1:0-546 GCF_003984885.1 Neopelma chrysocephalum | reverse complement strand
CACAGGGACAGCAGGGAGGGGCCCACATCCCCCTGCCCAGCACTTGTGGCAGCAGCTGCCTCTCCCTGCCTGCCTGTCTCTGGGTGAGGAGCTGTTCCTGCCAGCAGCCCCTCCCTGTGCCCAGCTCAGCTTCCTGCCAGTGCTGCCAGAGCCATCCCCAGCCCAGTGCCCAGGGGCAGCTCTGCCTGGGCAGGGGCTGCAGAGCAGATCCCAGACAGCCTGCGGTGGCTGGGAAGGGGGAGGTGTTCTGGGGGGATGTGCTTCCTGAGAAGGGCCCCTGCAAATGGCAGGAGGTGGAGCTGAAGCTGTGAGGAGCCCTGAGCCTGCAGCTGAAGGGCCCTGCCCAGCCCTGCCCTGCCCTGAGGGGTCACTCCTTCCACCCACACCTTCTCTCTGCAGGGCTGTGGCAGCTCCTTGGCCGGGCTGAGAGCTGCCCCTGGCAGGCAGCAGAGTCCCTGCCCCAGCACACAGAGCCCTGGGGGCAGGACCCTGCTCTGCACCACAGCCCTGGGCACCCCTGGCTGCACCCCCACCTTCCCAGCCCAC
>NW_020924507.1:0-2753 GCF_003984885.1 Neopelma chrysocephalum | reverse complement strand
GGACCATGCTGGGGGAAGACTGGGATCATACTTGGATTGACTGGATCTACACTAGGGGTAACTGGGACCATGCTGGGGGCAACTGGGATCGTATTGGGAGCAACTGGGACTAGACTGAGGGTGACTGGGCTCATACTGGGATAATACTGGCAGTGCCTAGGAACATGGCTGCGAGTAGTCGGGATCGTGCTGGGGCAACTGGGATACACTGGGAGCAAGTGGGATGATGCCAGAGGTGACTGGGAGCAACTGGGACCACCCTGGGGATGATGGAAAGTGGCTGTGAGCAACTGGGATCATGCTGAAAGCTACTGGGAGCAACTGGGAGTGACTGGGATCATGCTGGGAGTGACTAGGAGCATGCTGGGGATGCCTGGGATATACTGGGAGATAGTGGGAGTGACAGGGTTCATACTGGAAGTGACTGGATTCATATAGGGAGTGTTTGGGATCATACTGGAATCATTCTGGGAGGGACTGGAAGCAACCGAAGCCATTCTGGGGGTGACTGGGAGTAACTGGGTGTAAAGGGGATATTTTTGACTTAGATGATCAATGGAGCATAGAGGTGTGATAAAGAAGTTATATTGGGATGTGAAACCAACCAGAGTATTGTAAAATGTAATTTTATGACACAAGTTAACTGAAAGGTCCATTGTGTTTTTAGCAAGTCAACTTGATGTCCCCTATTATCAGAGCTGAGTTCCTCCTTGGCTTGGCTCCATGCTGCAAGATGGACACAAATACCCTTGAAACACAATGGGAGAGGTCGTCCATAGGGGTGAGAAAGATGCTGGTGAGAGGAAGATTGTGTGGGCAGGGGTCGCTCGCCCCTTGCCCTACAGCAGGGCATGCGCAGACTGTTGCTCTCAGGTGATGAACAGGCGGGGTTTGGCTGCCACTCAGGCATCACCTTATACTGTGTCCTGGCCCTACGTGGTGTAATGTAGAGCTGCTCAAATGGGGTGTCAGGACTGCTGGGGTGAGCGATGCTCATCCTTCACTCGAGACTGTTGCTCTGTGGGGACGCCCGCTGAGCATGGGCACCGACCAGCTGCTGCAGATCCTGGCAGCCCTGGCCTGTCTGTGTGGGTAAGCACAGTTTATTGATAGGAAGCAACCGAGAAAGCAAATGTTTTATATCCTTCTTTGGTATGCCTTTAATTCCGTTTTTACTAGTTAATAATATAATAAAAGTTATTTGTAGTATTGTATGAATGCCAACAGATAAAGTAGTTTTTTTGTATTCTTTTTTCGCTTTTAATTCTCTTTGCCAGTAGTTTTTTTTTTATTCTCACTGCAATAAAAGATTTTTTGTAGTGTTTGAATGTCTGTTGTGCTTGTTTTTATTTCGGGCATGTATTCCAACGAACTAATACCTGGGGGCACAGCTCTTTGGGGCAGGAGACGGGCAGCACCCTTGCCAGGACTCGGGGCGGTGGCAGGTCTCCTTGGGCCAGGACTTGCCACAGCTGCTGATTTGGGTGCAGCCCTGGCCAAAGGGCTCCCAGCAGCATTGGTGCCCTTGCCCACACCTTCCTTCTCGGTGTCACACCCCCCGTGTTTAGGATGGCCACCAGCCAGCACTTCTCCCAAGGAGGCCGTGCCAGCTTGTGTGGAAGGCCCCGTGCCCTTCCCGCTGCGGCTGCGTCGGCGGCCGAGGGGGCTCCTTGTGCTGCCGTGAGCAGGCACAGGAGAGGAGTGTTTGCTCATTTCTTGAGCCGTTCCCACAGTTCAGGTCCAGCCAGATTAGATACTTCAGAGAGCGGATTCCCTCCAAGGTGGGGCAGGTTGGCCGGGCTGGGGGAGGCCCCAGGCCAGGTGGCACCGTGTCACAGGGCCCTTTGTGACACGCTGGGCGTGGCCGGTGGGATGGAAGGGGCAGGGTGTCCAAGGGCCCTTTATGACCCGTGGTGACAGAGGTGCTGCTGGTGACACGGCCGCAGTGTCAACAGTGCTCCTCGGAGCAGGCGACGGGACAGGACGGGACAGAGCGGAGCTGTGCGGAGCCCCCGTGCAGCCAACTCGTGCCTTGCTGTTTCGGAGCGTTTTGGAGGATTTTCTCGCTTCCAGGTGCCCTCGAGGCCTTTTTGTGTGACTTGGAGACCCGGAGTTTCTCCGAGGCGTCTCCAACCCCTTTGGCAGGTGCCCTCGAGGCCTTGCTGCAGGACTTGGAGATCCGGAGCTTCTCCGAGCTGTCTCCAATCCCTGTGGCAGGTGCCCTCGAGGGTTTTCTGCAGGACTTGGAGACCCGGAGTTTCTCCGAGGCGTCTCCAATCCCTGTGGCAGGTGGCCTCAAGGCCATTCTGCAGGACTTATTGACCCGGAGCTTCTCCGAGGCATCTCTCTTGCAGGTGCCCTCGACACCAGACTGTGGCATGGCAGGGAGACGCTTCAGCCTGCTCAGGCTGCTCCGGAGGAAGAAGGAGGAGGAAAGCCCTGGGGCTGCTCCAGCACAGCAGCCTGAAGAGGTGCAGCAAGTGCAGCCCCCGCAGGAGGGTGAGTGCTGGAGCTGGGCCACAGGGCTGGTGGCTGCAGCCCCCTTGGCCTCATCCTGTCCCATCCCCTCTGGACATGCCCAGGGAAAGGGAGGGGGGCAGAGGGGCCGGGGCTGATCTCCTGGCAGCTGTGCTCCATCCACTGGGCATCCCGGGGCTGGCCCTGCTCCTGGAGCCCAGGCCTGGGCTGTGTTCTCCGGCCTCTCCCGCACACCCTCAGCTCTGAGCGCGCTCGCTCTTTGCCAGATGCAGGCC
>NW_020924506.1:3612-4682 GCF_003984885.1 Neopelma chrysocephalum | reverse complement strand
CACAAAGATTTGAAGGGTCAGAACATCCCCAGCTCCATTTTTCTTCCCCCAAACACCTTTTTCCCCCCCAAAATGTGAAGATGTGAAGGGTCACAGCCTGGACACGGCAGGACATCCCTCCCTCACCCCCAAAATCTCCTCAGCCCCCCCCCCCGAGTTCCTGAGTTGTCCCAAATTTTGGGGAGGCACCATCTCCAGCCTCATTTTCCCCAAAATTCCAAGGAATCGGGGTCGTTCCAGTGCTGGAGTTGGAGGTTGTCCCCGGGGTGGGAGCGAGTGGAGGGTGTCACGACCCCCCAAATCCTCTCCACACCCCCTGGGGGGGGGGCAGCGGCACAATCCATGGGGACATCCCAGATTTTGGGAGCGGGAATAAAAAGCGGGATCCACGCCCAGACTTCGGGAGCGGGAATAAAAAGCGGGATCCGCGCTCAGTCCTTTGGGATGTTGGTCCTTGGCGGCTCCAGCCCTTCCCAGAATCCCGGAGGAATTGTCCTTGTCCTGCCTGCTCCTGGCACCTCCTGCCTGCAGAGGGGATCGGGAAGGACGTCGGGACATCGGGAATGCCATCGGGACATCGGGAATGCCCTCGGGAATGCCATCGGGAATGTCAGCGGCGCCCCCGCAGGTCCCGGAGGGGAAAACTCGCCTCGTTTTTTCTTCCCGGCGAGTCCCAAATAAATCACCCTCTGAAGAGATTCCATGCTCAGCATCCCCAAAAAAACCCCAACCAGCTCCTTCCATGGGAAATCCCGGCCTGGATCGGCTCCCTCGGCATTCCCGGGGTTCGGAGGGGATGGAGCCGCTTCCCTCCCTCTCTCCCGGGAGGCTCCGGCTCTGATTCCGACGAGGTTGGAACCTGAGGGGAGACGCGGGGGCAGCTTTGAGGGTTTGGCTCATTCCGGGTTTCCCAAAATCCCCCAAATCCAGCGCCTCGGCCAGGAAGGGGGTGGGGGAAGATCCGCGCTTATCCCCGAGCCCTCGAGCTCCGCATTCCCAGATTTCCCCGGAGCCACAAGGGATGCGCTGGGAAATGTCCCCGAGCCCTAAAGGAGGTCCAAAAAAATTGC
>NW_020924506.1:2528-3602 GCF_003984885.1 Neopelma chrysocephalum | reverse complement strand
GGATGAAGGGTGGGATGAAGAGAAGGATGAAAGGATGGATCCTCGGGGGGCTGCGGCTCCTCAGAGCAAATCCCTCACGCGGGGAGGGCAGGGAGGGGCCCTTTCCCTGCGGGAAGGAGTTGGGGAGATGCTGCTGGAGCTGTTTCCCTGTGAGAATGAGTTGGGGAGAGGCCACTGGAGCAGTTTCCCCGAGAGAAGGAGTTGGGGACACCCGTCTGGAGTGTTTTCCCCACGGGAAGGGGCTGGGGACACACTCCTGGAGTGTTTTCCCCACGGGAAGGAGTTGGGGAGACACCCCTGGAGCAGTTTCCCCACGGGAAGGAGTTAGGGAGAAGCTTCTGGAGCGTTTTCCCCGCGGGAAGGAGTTGGGGCCACCCCACTGGAGCATTTTCCCCATGGGAAGGAGTTGGGGAGACACTTCTAGAGCAGTTTCCCCCCAGGAAGGAGTTGGGGACAAATCGCTGGAGCATTTTCCCTGCGGGAAGGAGCTGGGGAGACACTTCTAGAGCAGTTTCCCTGGTTGAAGGAGTTGGGGAGACACTTCTAGAGCAGTTTCCCCGTGGGAAGGAATTGGGGGCACCCCACTGGAGCGTTTTCCCCGCAGGAAGGAGCTGAGGACACACTCCTGGAGTATTTTCCCCGCAGGAAGGAGCTGAGGACACACTCCTGGAGTATTTTCCCCGCGGGAATGACCCCGTGCGGTGCCTTGGGGGGGAGCTGCCCGTACCTACCCGCGCTCAGTGCGAGGCCGACATGGCCCAGGCTCCCTCCATCCTCCACACGGAGAAGGCGTAGCTGAGCCTCTCCTGGGCCGGGTTGGTGCCGGGCGGGGCGGCCCCGGGCCCCGGCTCGTCCCCCCTCAGCACCCGGCACAGGAAGTCGATGTAGCGGGCGGCCAGTTTGAGCGTCTGGATCTTGCTCAGCTTGTCCGAGGGCAGGGTGGGGATGATCTTCCTCAGCTCGGCGAAGGCGTCGTTCAGGGACTGGGTCCTCTGGCGCTCCCGGACGTTGGCGATGACCCTCTGGGCGTGCCCGTTCTCTGCCGGGGGGGTGGGGATGGCGATGACCCTCTGG
>NW_020924506.1:963-2518 GCF_003984885.1 Neopelma chrysocephalum | reverse complement strand
CGTGCCCGTTCTCTGCCGGGGGGGTGGGGATGGCGATGACCCTCTGGCCGTGCCCGTTCTCTGCCGGGGGGGTCGGGGCCGGGCCGCGCTTGCTGCGTTTGCCCTGCGGCCACTCCGAGCCCGCCCGGCCCTGCCCGCGCTTCCGACGGCACCTCCCGGGTGCCCGCTGGCCCTCCTCCTCCTCTTCTTCCTCCTCCTCTTCCTCCTCGCTCGAGGGGGACCCCGGGCCCGTGGTGTTCTCCTCCTTCATCTCCTCATGGGGGGCTCATGGGAGAGGGGGAGGTGGGAAGAGGAGCTCCAGAGGTGCGGCCCCGGAGCATCCGCCCTTCCCCGGGGTGGGGGGGATGATTCCCGAGCCTCGTCGGGCTCTCCAAGGAATTCAGAGCTCTTCAAGGAATTCAGAGTTCTTCAAGGAGTTCTGAGCTCTTCAAGGAATTTGGAGCTCTCCAAGGAGTTCGGAGCTCTCTAAGGAGTTCCAAGTCCTCCAAGGAGATCAGAGCCCTCTGAGGAGTTCTGAGCTCTCCAAGGAGATCAGAGTCCTCCAAGGAGTTTGGAGCTTTCCAAGGAATTCAGAGCCCTCCAAGGAGATCAGAGCCCTCCAAGGAGTTCAGAGTTCTCCAAGGAGATCAGAGCTCTCCAAGGAGTTCAGAGCTTTCCAAAGAATTCAGAGCCCTCCGAGGAGATCCGAGCTCTCCAAGGAGTTCTGAGTCCTCCAAGGAAATCAGAGTCCTCCAAGGGATTCAGAGCTTTCCAAAGACTTCAGAGCTCTCCAAGGAATTCAGAGCCCTCTGAGGAGCTCTGAGCCCTCCGAGGAGCTCTTGGCTTTTCCTTTGGGTCCCGGAGAGGAGGTTTTTGGGATGATTTTGGGTGGGGGGGGAGGCTCCTGCTGATAGGACGGGCGGGGGGGGGGGGGGGACCAGGCGCCGGCCAATGTGCCGGGAACGGGAACGGCTCCGGAGCTTTATGGGTTCCAGATTTCCTTCTCTCCCTCCTCTCCCTCCGGAACAGATGCTCCCGCTGCCGCCTGGAGCACCAGGATGGAGAGGGGGGATGGTTTTTGGTGGGAATCACGGGATATTCCGAGCTGGGAGGGGCCCCCAAGGATCATGGAGTGGAACCCTTTGGAATGGTCCATCCGGGAATGGAACCCTCACCCCGGGGTTGGGGTTGTTGGGGTTGTTGATGTTCCCTGATCCAGGTTTTTGCCCTTTTTTTTCCCTTGATCCCGGGTTATTTTTTTTCCTGGCAGGGAAATGTCCACTGGTTGGGATCAGAGGAGGAGCTTTTGGAATCCTTGGAGGGATTCTGGGGCGGATGGGGAGCTACGGGGCTTCCCAGGGGCAGGACGGCTCCGGATCCAAGGGAAGGAGGGACAGGGAAGGGAATCTGGGATGGGAATCTGGGATGGGAATCTGGGATGGGCAGGGATGGGAATGTGGGATGGGAATCTGGGATGGGAGTCTGGGATAGACAGGGATGGGAGTCTGGAATGGGAATCTGGGATGGGAGTCTGGGATGGGAATCTGGGATGGGAATCTGGGATGGGCAGGGATGG
>NW_020924506.1:370-953 GCF_003984885.1 Neopelma chrysocephalum | reverse complement strand
TTTTTTTCCCTTCAAACCGTTTCCATTCAGGGGTTTCTTTTGGGATGAAGGGAAAATTTTCATCCAAATCTTTTTCAGGAGCTTTTCCAGCTCTGCTGGGGGTCGGGTTTGACACGTCAGGGATCGTTTCAGGCCTTAAATAGGAGGGAAAATCAAACCCCGGGATTTGGGGACACGATTTAGTGGGATTTGGGAACACAATTCAGTGGGATTTGGGGCTGTGATTTAGTGGGATTTAGGGACACAACTTAGTGGGATTTGGGGACACAATTTAGTGGGATTTGGGGCCATGATTTAGTGGGATTTGGGGACATGATTTATTGGGATTTGGGGATGTGATTTAGTGGGATTTGGGGACACAGTTTAGTGGGATTTGGGGATGTGATTTAGTGGGATTTGGGGATGTGATTTAGTGGGATTTGAAGACATGATTCAGTGGGATTTGGGGATATAATTTAGTGGGATGTGGGGCCATGATTTAGTGGGATTTGGGGACAAGGTTTAGTGGGATTTGGGGCCATGATTTGGTGGGATTTGGGGACACAACTTAGTGGGATTTGGGGATGTGATTTAGTGGGATTTG
>NW_020924506.1:0-360 GCF_003984885.1 Neopelma chrysocephalum | reverse complement strand
ACCCCGGGATGAGCTCAGCTAATTAAAACTCGGTGTTAATGACCCCGGGATGAGCTCAGCTAATTAAAACTCGGCGTTAATGACTACAAGGACCCGGTTCTCTGCTCCAGGTGGGTCCTTCCAGGCTCGGAATATCCCGATTTTTGGGACCCCTCGGGAGCCTCCCGCACCGGGAATGGTTTGCAGGAGCCCCTCCAGTTTGTCCCAGTCCCCTCCCAGCGCTTCCCATCCCCCGGCACATGTGGGAGGAACCCGGGAGCCTTCAAAGGGTTTGGATGAGGGGGGAGAGGGGGGAGAGGAGGAAAAGCCGGGAAAATCCTGGCGGGACATGAAAGGAAAAGTCTCTCCCGGCGGCTGGAA
>NW_020924505.1:0-1772 GCF_003984885.1 Neopelma chrysocephalum | reverse complement strand
CCCCCCCCCGGGGGAAGAGCGGCCGGAGCTGGAAAAGGGCTCAGGGAGGGGAAAAGTGGATGGAAAATAAAATAAAATAAAAATAAAGGAAAACTAAATGAAAATCAAATAAATGAAATAAATAAATAAATAAAAATAAAAAAAAAATAAAAATAAAATTAAATAAAATTAAAATTAAGTAAAAATAAAATAAAATTAAAGTAAAATGAAATAAAAATAAAAATGAATTAAAATAAAATAAAAATAAAAGAAAGTAAAAAATAAAATTAAAATAAGAAATAAAGTAAAAATAAAATTAAAATAAAATGAAATAAAAATAAAAATAAATTAAATTAAATAAAAATAAAATAAAGTAAAAAAAAAATTAAAATAAGTAACAAAATGAAAATAAATTTAAAAAAGTAAAAATAAAGTAAAATAAATAAAATAAAAATAAAATAAAATTAAATTAAAGTAAATAAAATTAAAGTAAATAAAATAAAATAAAATAAAATAAAATAAAAATAAAATAAATAAAATAAAACAGGAAGGTCCCCAGGAGGGTTTGGGGGATACCTGAGGGGTCCCCAGGGGGGTCTCAGAGGTGTCAGGAGGATCCCTGGGGGATCCCCAGGTGGGTTTGGGGGGGCTCCACGTCCCCCCCATTGTGTCCCCTTGTGCCCCCCATATTCGTGTCCCCACAACACCCCCCAGGACCCCCCAAGGACCCCCCAGACCCCCCCAGAGCCCCCTAAACCCCCCCAGCCCATCCCGGGGGCGGCGCAGGAACAGACGAGGCCCAGGCGGGGTTTGGGGGGGCACCCACGTGTTGGGGGGGGTTGGGGGAGCCTGGAGGAGTTTTGGGGGGGCCCAGGGGGGGTCCAGGGGTCCCCCCTTAACGCAGCAACGACCACTTGATCTGTTCCTTCGCCGACTGCAGCACCTGGGGGGGGAAAAGGTAAGGGGTGGCACTGGGGGGGCTCTGGGGGGCACTGGGGGGGCACCCATGTGGCACTGGGGGGCACTGGGGCACCCAGGTGGTACTGGGGGGGCAATGGGGGCACTGGGGGACATGGGGGGGCACCCAGGTGGTATTTGGGCACTGGAGGGGGCACTGGGGTCATCCCAGGGGGGTTCCAGGGGGTCCTGGGGGGTCCCAGGTGGTCCCAGGGTGGTTGCAGGGTGTCCTGGAGGGTCCCAGGGTGGTCCCAGGGGGTCCCAAGGTGCCCAGGGTGGTCCCAGGGTGGTCCCAGGGTGGTCCCAGGGGGTCCCAGTGGGGGTCCAGGGGGTCCCAAGGTGCCCAGGGTGTCCCAGGTGATCCCAAGGTGTCCTGGAGGGTCCCAAGGTGCCCAGGGTGGTCCCAGGGTGGTCCCAGGGTGCCCAGGGTGGTCCCAGGGGGTCCCAGAGTGTGCCAGTGGGGGTCCCAGGGTGATCCCAAGGTGTCCTGAAGGGTCCCAGGATGGTCCAAGGGGGGGTCCCAGGGGGTTCCAGGGGGTCCCAGGGGGTCGCAGGGGTGCTCAGGGTGGTCCCAGGGTGTCCCGGAGGGTCTCAGGGTGGTCCCAGGATGTCCAGGGTGGTCCCAGGGGGTCCCAGGGGGTCCCAGGGGGTCCCAAGGTGCCCAGGGTGGTCCCAGCGGGGGTCCCAGGGGGTCCTGGAGAGTCCCAGGGGGTTCCAGGGGGTTCTGGGTGGTCCCACAGTGGTCCCAGGGTGCCCTGAGAGGTCCCAGGGGGGGTCTCAGGGTGGTTCCAGGGTGTCCCAGGGGGTCCCAGGGTGTTCTGGGTGGTCCCAGGGGG
>NW_020924504.1:2597-4730 GCF_003984885.1 Neopelma chrysocephalum | reverse complement strand
TCCACCCTCACACTCCCAATCCCAGTGCCCCAGCTACTTCTCCAGCCCCACAAGCCCTATCCCAATTCCAAAATCACAAGCCCACCTCTAGACTCATTTCAGCCCTACACACCCAGTCCACGTTCCCGCCCATCAATCCCTAGTCCACAGCCACACAGGGATTTCAGACACGGTGCCACAGGCCCTATCTGAGCTCCACTCTCTCAGTTCCAGAGATGCAATCCCAGCCCTGTACTGATTTCAGCCCCAGCCTCAGTCCATATTCCCAATTTACAATACCAATTCCAAACACACAGGGATTTCAGCCACGGTGCCACAGGCCCTATCTGAGCTCCAGAGACACTCTCAGCTCCAGAGATGCAATCCCAGCCTGATTTCAGCCCCAGCCTCTCAGTCCACATTCCCAATTTACAATCTCAATTCCAAACACACACGGATTTCAGCCACGGTGCCACAGGCCCTATCTCCGCCCCACACTGATTCCTGCCCCATGTCTTACAGTCCCGAGCCCAGAACCCATCCCTACCCCAGTCCCTCAGTGATTTCAGCTCGAGACCCACAAGCTTTATTTCACTGCCAGCTCTGCTCTCTCAGCAGCAGCTCTGCATCTTGCCATCGCCGCCAAGGGAAGCTGCTCCAGCTTCTCACTGCAGGATCTTCATCTCGGCTCCAGCTCTGCGACGTTCCAGCTCCACTCTCCCACTCCCAATCCCAGTCCACCCTCACACTCCCAATCCCAGTCCCCCAGGTACTCCTCCAGCCCCACAAGCCCTATCCCAATTCCAAAATCACAAGCCCACCTCTAGACTCATTTCAGCCCTACACACCCAGTCCACGTTCCCGCCCATCAATCCCTATTCCACAGCCACACAGGGATTTCAGCCACGGTGCCACAGTCCCTATCTGAGCTCCAGACACTCTCCCAGCTCCAGAGATCCAATCCCAGCCTGATTTCAGCCCCAGCCTCTCAGTCCACATTCCCAATTTACAATCTCAATTCCAAACACACAGGGATTTCAGCGGCGGTGCCACAGGCCCTATCTCCACCCCACACAGATTCCTGCCTAAGTGTTACAGTCCCGAGCCCAGAACCCATCCCTACCCCAGCCCCTCAGTGATTTCAGCTCGAGACCCACAAGCTTTATTTCACTGCCAGCTCTGCTCTCTCAGCAGCAGCTCTGCATCTTGACATCGCCGCCACGGGAAGCTGCTCCAGGTCCTCACTGCAGGATCTTCATCTTGGCTCCAGCTCTGAGATGTTCCAGCTCCAATCTCCCACTCCCAATCCCAGTCCACCCTCACACTCCCAATCCCAGTGCCCCAGGTACTCCTCCTGCCTCATAACTCCTATCCCAACTCCAAAGTCACAATCCCTGTCCTACACTGATTTCACACCTACCCGCCCAGTCCACGTTCCCGCCCATCAATCCCTATTCCACAGCCACACAGGAATTTCAGCCACGGTGCCACAGTCCCTATCTGAGCTCCAGAGACACTCTCAGCTCCAGAGATGCAATCCCAGCCTGATTTCAGCCCCAGCCTCTCAGTCCACATTCCCAATTTACAATACCAATTCCAAACACACAGGGATTTCAGCGGCGGTGCCACAGGCCCTATCTCCGCCCCACACTGATTCCTGCCCCATGTCTTACAGTCCCGAGCCCAGAACCCATCCCTACCCCAGCCCCTCTATGATTTCAGCTCGAGACCCACAAGCTTTATTTCACTGCCAGCTCTGCTCTCTCAGCAGCAGCTCTGCATCTTGCCATCGCCGCCACGGGAAGCTGCTCCAGGTCCTCACTGCAGGATCTTCATCTTGGCTCCAGCTCCGAGACGTTCCAGCTCCACCCTCACACTCCCAATCCCACTCCACCCTTACACTCCCAATCTCAGTCCACCCTTACACTCCCAATCCCAGTCCACCCTCACATTCCCAATCCCAGTCCCCCTGGTATTCCTCCTGCCCCATAACTCGTATCCCAACTCCAAAGTCACAATCCCTGTCCTAGACTGATTTCACACCTACCCGCCCAGTCCACGTTCCCGCCCATCAATCCCTAGTCCAGCCACTCAAGGATTTCAGCCACGGTGCCACAGGCCTATCTCCCAGTGATTGCTGTCATTCCTGCCCCA
>NW_020924504.1:723-2497 GCF_003984885.1 Neopelma chrysocephalum | reverse complement strand
CACAGGAATTTCAGCCACGGTGCCACAGTCCCTATCTGAGCTCCAGAGACACTCTCAGCTCCAGAGATGCAATCCCAGCCTGATTTCAGCCCCAGCCTCTCAGTCCACATTCCCAATTTACAATACCAATTCCAAACACACAGGGATTTCAGCGGCGGTGCCACAGGCCCTATCTCCGCCCCACACTGATTCCTGCCCCATGTCTTACAGTCCCGAGCCCAGAACCCATCCCTACCCCAGCCCCTCAGTGATTTCAGCTCGAGACCCACAAGCTTTATTTCACTGCCAGCTCTGCTCTCTCAGCAGCAGCTCTGCATCTTGCCATCGCCGCCACGGGAAGCTGCTCCAGCTTCTCACTGCAGGATCTTCATCTTGGCTCCAGCTCTGCGACGTTCCAGCTCCACCCTCCCACTCCCAATCCCACTCCACCCTCACACTCCCAATCCCAGTGCCCCAGCTACTTCTCCAGCCCCACAAGCCCCTTCCCAATTCCAAAATCACAAACCCACCTCTAGACTCATTTCAGCCCTACACACCCAGTCCACGTTCCCACCCATCAATCCCTATTCCACAGTCACACAGGGATTTCAGACACGGTGCCACAGTCCCTATCTGACCTCCACTCTCTCAGTTCCAGAGATGCAACCCCAGCCCTGTACTGATTTCAGCCCCAGCCTCAGTCCATATTCCCAATTTACAATACCAATTCCAAACACACAGGGATTTCAGCCACGGTGCCACAGTCCCTATCTGAGCTCCAGAGAGTCTCTCAGCTCCAGAGATGCAATCCCAGCCTGATTTCAGCCCCAGCCTCTCAGTCCACATTCCCAATTTACAATCTCAATTCCAAACACACAGGGATTTCAGCGGCGGTGCCACAGGCCCTATCTCCACCCCACACAGATTCCTGCCCAAGTGTTACAGTCCCAGGCCCAGAACCCATCCCTACCCCAGCCCCTCAGTGATTTCAGCTCGAGACCCACAAGCTTTATTTCACTGCCAGCTCTGCTCTCTCAGCAGCAGCTCTGCATCTTGCCATCGCCGCCACGGGAAGCTGCTCCAGCTTCTCACTGCAGGATCTTCATCTTGGCTCCAGCTCCGAGACGTTCCAGCTCCAGCCTCCCACTCCCAATCCCACTCCACCCTCACACTCCCAATCCCAGTCCCCCTGGTATTTCTTCTGCCCCAGAACTCCTATCCCAACTCCAAAGTCACAATCCCTGTCCTAGACTGATTTCACACCTTCCCGCCCAGTCCACGTTCCCGCCCATCAATCCCTAGTCCACAGCCACACAGAGGTTTCAGCGACGGTGCCAGGCCCTATCTCAATCCTACAGTGATTACTCCTCCAGTGCCACGGTCCCTATCCCTCCTCCACAGTTCCTTTCCAAACTCCCCTCTCCCTATCCCATACTCAGTCCCACCTGCTTTTTTTGTCTGCCAGCTCTGCTGTCAGCTCCCGGTAAAGCTGCTGCACGTTCCAGTCCTAGCATCCGTCTTTTGTTAAAGGTCTGAGTTTTCCACCCCAGCTCTCAAGCCCACATTCCAGGCCACGCCTGACTATTTTTGTCCCAGCTCCATCCCTGCAGTACTTATGCCAGGTCTGTGCTCCCTAACCCAGCCCCACTCTGGTTTTGCCCACAGCCCTACCGTCTTTATGTCTCCACCAGCTCTGCTGCCTGAGCTCCAGGTCCTCAGCTTTCTGCTGCCTCTGCCTCAGCTTTCTGCTGTCTCTGCCTCAGCTTTCTGCTGTCTCTGCCTCAGCTTTCTGCTG
>NW_020924504.1:0-713 GCF_003984885.1 Neopelma chrysocephalum | reverse complement strand
CTGTCTCTGCCTCAGCTTTCTGCTGTCTCTGCCTCAGCTTTCTGCTGCCTCTGCCTCAGCTTTCTGCTGCCTCTGCCTAAAGCTGCTCCTGGGTATCTCTGCAGTGCGGGGCTGTTGACAAGGCCACAAATCAGTCTTTGTCATTCACTTAAATATCTCCAAGAGCTGTTCCACCCATCCCAACGGGAACAGTACTACAGCAACAAAACAATAGAATAAACAACCAAGTAGTCAAAGATGAAAATAAAAGTAAAATAAAATCATAAGAGAATGAAACATCTTTTATTATTTTTCTTTATAACGATACTTTCAATATCAGCCCCCCTGAGAGGCTGCATCCTAGTTCTTCTGGTTCGGGGGAGCACCCCTGAGCATGGGCTGCTCCCCCACTGGGCACTGACCAAAGCCGGCCGGCACAGCCGTCCCGGGACACCGCCTGCCCAAGACCCTGCAACGGCAGCTGCGGGGGACCGACCCCGGCTCCCCCTGGATCGGCAGCCGAGGGGGTGCTGCCCCATGGCTCCCCACCGCTCCCTGGAGCGGCAGCCGCGAGGGTCCCACCCCGGCTCACCGCCGCTCCTCGGCCCAGCGGCCGCGCCGATCCCGCGCCGGCTCCCGCAGCTCCCGCGCCGCCCCAGCCCCGCCGCCGAACTGCCCCCAGAGCCCCCCGCCCACCCCATTTATAGCCCGCGGCCCGCACAGTCCCGCCCCCC
>NW_020924503.1:694-2013 GCF_003984885.1 Neopelma chrysocephalum | reverse complement strand
CAGGGAACCCCCACCCCGTCCGTGCCCACCAAACCCCTGTGCCACCATCCAAAAACCCACCAAACCCCTGTGCCACCATCCAAAACCCCACCAAAACCCAGCATCCCAATCCCACGGGGCGGAAAACGCTGGATCCCATGGGATGGGCGACACACGGGGGGCTCACACCCCCCTCCCTCCCCCCCAAACCCAGCCCCAACACCCTCCTCCATCCTCCCTCTGCAGCCTCCGACACCTCCGTGGGTCTTCTGGTTTGTTTTTTTTTTTCTTTTTTTGGGGCGGCTTTATCCTTTCCAATCCTTTTATTCTTTCCTCCCCTTCCAAATGCCAAGGAAAGGTGTGAACGGATTTTTGGAAGGAAACGTCTAAATTGGATGAAAAACCTTTAATGCCGACAGCCGGAGCAGCTGGAAGGACAAATATAGCCGGGGAGGAGGAGGAGGAGGAGGAGGAGGAGGGGACGGGGACACGGGGGGGAGGTGGTGGCCGTGCCGAGAGCGACACCTGGTGACTGTCACACCCGGCCACGCGTGAACACGCGTGTGCTCGTGCCCCGGGGGTGTGTGTGTGTGTGCACCCCGTGAACACGCGTGTGCTCGTGCCCCAGGTGTGTGTGTGTGTGTGCACGCCATGAACACGCGTGTGCACGTGCTCCAAGAGTGTGTGTGTACCCCCTGTACACGTGTGTGCACGTGTCCCAGGTGTGCGTGTGCACCCCATGAACATGTGTGTGCACATGCTCTGTGTGTGTGTGCACCCCACGAACACGTGTGTGCATGTGCTCCGTGTGTGTGTGCACCCCGTGAACACTCGTGTGCACATTCCCCAAGTGTGTGCCCACCATGAACACGCGTGTGCACGTGCTCCATGTGTGTTTTTACCCCCTGTACGTGTGTGCCCGTGCCCCAGGTGTGTGTGTGTGTGCACCCCGTGAACACACGTGTGTGCACATGCCCCAGGGGTGTGTGTGTGCGCCCCACGAACACACGTGTGCATGTGCCCTGTGTGTGTGCACGCCGTGAACATACATGCACACATGCCCCATGTATGTGTGCATCCCATGAACACTCGTGTGCACTTGCTCTGTGTGTGTGTACCCCCCATACATGTGTGTGCCCATGCCCCAGGTGTGTGTGTGCCCCACGAACACGCGTGTGTGTGTGTGTGTGTGTGCAAACACACCCACCCACGAGGCGCGACGCCTGCTCCGGGCGGAGATTCCGGCGGGATCCGGACGTCCCACGGTTGATCCGCTCCACGGGAAGGCCCCTTCCCGACTCCATCAGCATTCCAGGAGCTCCCAGGGTGACACCTGGAGC
>NW_020924503.1:0-684 GCF_003984885.1 Neopelma chrysocephalum | reverse complement strand
GGGGGCTCTGCACCCCCCCTCAGAGACCCCCCCTCAGGGATCCCCCCTCATCCCTTTCAGGGCCCTGCCTGAGGCCCCGCGGGATCCAAGAGGCGCATCCAAGGCCCGCAGGGCTCGGGACCGCCGTGCCCTCCCCGCCCAGGGCCCCCCGCACCCCCAGACCCTCCTCATGACCCTCCCCGGCCCCTCAGCGCGGCCATCGCGCCCCCTCCGCCATTTTCCCGCGAGGCCCCAGGAGGCCGCAGCCGCCTCGCAGCGCCCGGGGCCATCCCGCGGCACAGCCGGGACCCCTCCTCGGTACTCAAATCACCCTTCCCGGTGTTCCCCGGTGCTCGCCGGGCCCCCGCAACCCCCCAGGAGCTGCCCCGGCCCCGCTCCCACCTCATGGCTGCGGAGCCCGGGCCTGAGGGAGAGGGGGGGGGCAGGCGGTGCTGGCCCCGCCCACGGCCCGCGGCACGTACCACCCGCACCCCCCCCCGCAATCTGCAGCGGCCTCGGGGCCACCCAGAGCGAGGTGAGGGGACAGGCACAGTAGGATTATGCGTGACTACATGTGGGGAGGACACGCGTGGCGCGGAGACCCACGCGGGATGTGCGGGAGGGATGTGGGTCCATCCTGGTCCCCCCTCCAGAGAAGAAGGGGTGGTACAGTCCGGCGCGTGCGCGTGGCGGGAAGGGGCGGGC
>NW_020924502.1:0-2874 GCF_003984885.1 Neopelma chrysocephalum | reverse complement strand
CTTCCATCCAGCACAGAGCCTGACAGGTCAGCCCTCTCCAGGCTGGCACAGCACAGGTTGGCACGGGCCAGGTTGCAGCGGCTCAGATTGGCCACCTTGAAGTTGATTTAACAAAGATCCAGGTGGGAAAGATCCGCTCCGCTGAAACTGAGACCCTGGAAATCCCAAGGAATAAACCCCCCAAAAAGGCCTCTACTGACAACAGTTTCTGGGCAATGGCATGGAAGGCTATAGAATACACAGGTTTGGGTTACACCCATCCAGTGATGAATTGGTCCCAGCCGTTCCAACCAGGACACCCATTGATCCCCATTGTTTAATGGGTAGACCTGATGTCTCTTCCCCTGGATTTTAATGGGTAGATCTGATAGCTCATTGATCCCAATTTAGTTTAATGGGTAGACCTGATGTCCTATTTGCCCCAGGTAGACCTGGTCTCATTTATCCCCATTGACTTTAATGGGTAGACCTGATATCCCATTTGCTCCACTGAGTGTAATGGGTAGACCTGATTTCCCATTGTCCTTATTACATTTAATATGTAGACCTGATGTCTCATCTCCATTGACATTTAATGGATAGACCTGATAGCTCATTGATCCCCATTGACTTTAATGGGTAGACCTGATACCCATTAACCCATATTGACTTTGATGGGTAGACCTGATAGCCTATTAACTTCCAGACTTAATTGGTAGATCTGATGTCCAGTTTGCCCCATTTTATCCAAAGGGTAGACCTGATGTCCCATTTGCCCCTTTGACTCCAATGGGTAGACCTGATGTCTCATCTTTATTGACTTTAATGGGTAGACCTGATGTCTCATTAATCCCCATTGACTTTAACGGGTAGACCTGATGTCCCATTTTCCCAATTGACTCCAACGAGTAGACCTGGTGACCTGGATTTTTGGGGTGCCCCCTTGTGTGGACACACTGGGGGTTCACCAGAACCCCCTCAAATGCCCCCTGGGGTCCCCCTGAGATATTGGGGTCCCCTCTTTGCCCCTCCCAGAGCTGGAGCTGGTGCAGAACGCCATCTTCACCGACCCCACCGACCAGAGTGCCTGGGTCTACCTGCGCTGCATCCTCTCCCGAGGTAACTGGGGGGGTTAGGGGGCCCTTCAGACCTGGGTCCTTCACCTGGGTACCAGGGGACACCCCCTGAATGTCAGGGTGTCCCCCAAAAGCCACCCCCCTGCCGAGGATCATCTGTGTGTACGTCAACCGAGAGGACGCCACGTTGGTTGTCATCTTCTCCCGCCCTGTCGTGGTGAGTCAGGATGCTTGGATTCCTTCCCCCCACTACAGAAAACTTCTGGGTCCCCCCCTCTGTACATCTGTGAACCCCTTGGACACCTGGATCTCCCCTCCCCCCAAAAAAAACCCCAAAACAGTGCGGCCTGACCTACTGAGATCACTGGACTGTATTAACTTTATGGGTAGACCTGATGGCCCAGTGATCCCCATTGACTTTAATGGGTAGACCTGATATCCCATTTTTCCCATTGACTTTAATGGGTAGACCTGATGTCCTATTTTCCCATTGACTTTAATGGGTAGACCTGATGACCTTTTGATTCTTATTGACTTTAATGGATAGACCTGATGACCTGTTGATCCCTGTTGACTTTGATGGGTAGACCTGGTGTCCAGTTTGCCCCATTGACTTTAAAGGGTAGACCTGATGTCCCATTTGCCCCTTTGACTTTAATGGGTAGACCTGTTATCCCCTCAACCCCTTTGACTTTAACGGGTAGACCTGATACCCTGAACATTTTGGGGCTAAAAACGCCCATTTTGGAGATTGGGAAAGCTCCGATTTTGGGTTAAAACCCAACCATTTCTGCGCCCCCAGGTGAGCCCAGATCACCCAGACCTGAGAGCGACCCTGGATGGCTCCGCCCTGGAAGGGGCGTGGCGCTCAGGGGAAGGGTGGCCACGCCCCAGCCACACCTGGGTATCCTTTCCCCTAAACAGGAGGGCGGGGCTGGGGTGGGCGGGGCTTAGGGCGGGGCATGGGGGCGTGGCTCTCCCAACACGCCTTGACAGGTATCAAAGCTCCTGGACCTGCCCCGCCCTGCAGAGGCCCCACCCACCGAGCGGCCATGCCTCCAGCGTCACCTGGGAGCCCGACTCCGCCCACCGCCAGGTGACACTGCTGCCAGGTGAGAGCCACGCCCAATCCCTGCCACGCCCCTTCGAGCCACGCCCCTTTCACCCCGGCCACGCCCCTTTTCTCTCCTAGACGAGGACGAGGCCTGGTGGCAGGAGCCAATCATGGCCCGGGAGGTGTTTTGGTAAGCCACGCCCCTCCTGGAGAAAACCACGCCCCCTCGGTGAGGCCACGCCCCCCGGGAGAAAGCCACGCCCAATCGGCGAGGCCCTGCCCACCTGGACCTTCCCTCAGCACCCCTTATGTTTGGGGCAAGCCACACCTCTTTTTTGCTAAGCCACGTCCCTCTCTTACTAAGTCACGCCCCTTTTCTGCCAAGCCACGCCCCTTTATTAAACCCCACCCACCTCAACCCTCCTTTAGCCTCCCTTTGCTTCTATCCCAATACGGGCTCAAGCCACACCCCTTTTAGCAAAACCACGCCCCTTTCTGACCAAACCATGCCCCTTTCTGACTAAGCCACGCCCCCTTTCTGACCAAACCCCGCCCCCTCAGGCCCGAGGTGGGCGTGGCCGACCCCCAGGTGCTGCAGGAACAGGTGGAGACCTGCTGGGAACTGCTGGAATTGGAGCCGCGGAGCCGAGGTGAGGCCACGCCCACCCGGCCCCGCCGTGGGGGGGGTAGAGCCACGGGCACTAGTTCACACCAGTTCGTCCCAGTAAGGGACTGGTGTGCTTCAAACCCACTCCCAGTGCCTCC
>NW_020924501.1:0-1615 GCF_003984885.1 Neopelma chrysocephalum | reverse complement strand
TTCTTCCCGGCAGGTACGACGACGACTCCGCATGGTGATGGCACCCCCCCTCCAGTCCCTCTGTCCCTCAAATCCTCCCCATCTCTCCAGGGCTCCCCAGGGAACCCAGGGCCAGTGCGGGACCTCCCTCTGGAGGGTCGGGAACCCCCAGATCCCGACCCGGGGGCGTCCCGCTGTCGGGGGGGGCCCCCACCTCATCCCCTCCCCACCGCTGTCGGGGGGGTCCCGCGTGGTCCCTGCACGCCCCCGCAGCGGCAATAAAGACACGATCGTGGGCACTGCCGGGTTTGCGCTGTGTGTGGGGGGGCGCAGGGGGAATACAAGGGTGCAAGGGGGATGGAGGGGTGCAGGGAAGGATAAAGGGATGCAGGGAGGATGCAGAGGGAATGGAGGGGTGCAGGAGGGATGTAGGGGTGCAAGTGGGATGAAGGGGAGGAGGGGAGTGAAGAGGGGATGGAGAGGGGAGGGGATGGAGGGGCACAGGTGGGATGGAGGGTATGTAGGAAGGATGAAGGGGGGATGCACGAGGGATTCAGGGGTGCAGGGAAGGATGGAGGGATGCTGCGAGGGGATGCAGTAGGGCTTGAGGGGTCCAGGGGAGGATGGAGGGGAGAGGGAGGGGTGGAGGGGTAGAGGGGTACAGGAGGGATGTAGGAGGAATTGAGGGGTGCAGGGGGTATGGACGGGTGCAGGAAGGATGCAGGAGGGATGGAGGGGTGCAGGAGGGATGGAGGGGTGCAGGGAGATGGAGGGGTGCAGGGAGGATGCAGGAGGGATGAAGGGGAGCAGGGGGGATAGAGGAGGTGAGGTCAGGTGGAAGGAACAAGGGACAGGACATCCTTGGGTGCAGGGATGGAGGGTGGAGGGGTGGGTAGAGATGGGGGGTGGGAGGGTTGAAAGGGGGAAGTGAATGGAGGAGTGGAAGGGGGTGAGGGGCGGGGGCTTGTGGGAGATGGGTGGGGAGGGAGAGGTGGAACTGGGGTACACTGGGGCACAGTGGGGTTGGATACTGGGGTGCACTGGGTGTGGGGTAAGGGGGGGCAGTTCTGGGGGATACACTGTCGATGGGTGTTGGGGTGCAAGGGGAAACTGTGTCCCCTGAGGCTGAATGTGGGGCTGCAAAAGGTGGGGGGGTGTGCTGGATGTGGGGGTGTGCTGGATGTGGGAGTGTGCTGGATGTGGGGGTGTGCTGGGGGGGCTGTGATGGTGCTGGAGCTCATGGGCCACGGGGGACACTAGTGGTGGGTGCTGGGGTGCAGGTATGGGGTGCGCTGGGTGTGGGGTGTGCTGGGTGTGGGGTGCACTGGGTATGGGGTGTGCTGGGTGTGGGGTGCACTGGGTATGGGGTGCGCTGGGTGTGGGGTGCACTGGGTCCTGGGATGCACTGGGTATGGGGTACGCTGGGTGTGGGGTGCACTGGGTATGGGGTGCGCTGGGTATGGGGTGTGCTGGGTGTGGGGTGCGCTGGGTGTGGGGTGTGCTGGGTGATGGGGTGCACTGGGTATGGGGTACGCTGGGTGTGGGGTGCACCAGCAGTGGGTGCAGAGGTGCACTGGCTGTAGGAGGAACTGGGTGTGGGGTGCAGGGGCAGTGGGTGTTGACACCCACCGTGGGG
>NW_020924500.1:0-6078 GCF_003984885.1 Neopelma chrysocephalum | reverse complement strand
TGTGCTGGTTTAAAAGTTAACCAGCAAGGCAAAATGAACTCAATTCAAAAGAGAGATTTATAAGTCAGAATAACAATTTATTAAAATAATGCAATAAGTACAATTATACAGACAGACAATTGGTTTTAATCCACAAAACCCAAATGTACAAACCCAGCACCCTGGGGTATGAACAAAAGTGGTGTACCTTGGCCCACCCCCCGAGTCCAAAGCAAAGGGAGAGGGGATAAAACCTGCTGGTGGGAGAGCTGCTGCAGTCTGGTCAGAAGTGGTGATTGCAGTCCAGTTGAGGGTGGTGGTCTCAGCCTGGTTGGGAGCAGCGGTGGTCTGCTGTCTTCCTCTGGGTCCCACGAGAGAGAGCCCCAAGGCTCTGAAACTCCCAGTTATATACTCTCCAGTTCAGGCGGGAGTGCTCAGTCCCTCCCTCAGAGTAGGGAATTCCATAAAAGGGCATGCGGATGCTCAGTCCCTCTTATCAGAGCGGGGAATTCCATATAAGGATATCAGAGCAGGGAATTCCATAAAAGGGTACAGGAACATCTTCCCACCTTGCAGGCCTCTACTGACAGCAGTTTTTGGGAAATGGCATGGAGGCTATAGAATACACAGTTTTGGGTTACACCCATCCAGGGATGAATTGGTCCCAGCCGTTCTAACCAGGACATTATCCACCCCTTATTCTATGCCATCCATGTCATGCCCAAATTAACCCCCTTAAAAACTATGTCTCTTTAAAACTATATACACATATGTACAATGAAACATTACGGACCATTCTCACTCAAAATTAGGTCCCCTTGTGGTACACAACGTGTCTCCCCATCTTTTTGCATTACCCACCAGGTGAAACCAGGTCCTTGAGCAAAAACAATCCCTCGGATGGGTTTGCCTTTGCTTGAGGTGGGACTAATCCAAACAGTCTTCCCTAACATACCTCTCATATGCACCACGGGGACTTTATCTCCATCTACAGTATGCAAAGGTTCTGATTGGGCAGGGCCAGCTCGATTAATGGAGCCTCGCGTGTTGACCAACCAGGTGGCCTTTGCTAAATGCAGCTCCCAGTGTTTGAGAGTCTCTCCACACAGTGCCTTCAGGGTGGTTTTCAGCAGTCCGTTGCACCGTTCAACTTTTCCAGCAGCTGGTGCATGGTAGGGGATATGATACACCCACTCAATGCCGTGCTCTCTGGCCCAGGTGTCTACGAGGCCATTCTTGAAATGGGTCCCATTATCAGACTCAATTCTCTCCGGGGTGCCGTGTCGCCACAGGACTTGTTTTTCAAGGCCCAGGATGGTATTCCGGGCAGTGGCATGAGGTACGGGGTATGTCTCCAGCCATCCAGTACTTCCTTCTACCATGGTAAGTACGTAGCGCTTGCCCTGGCGGGTTTTGGGGAGCGTGATGTAGTCAACTTGCCAGGCTTCCCCATACCTGTACTTTGACCACCGTCCACCATACCATAGAGGCTTCACCCGCTTGGCCTGCTTGATGGCAGCACATGTCTCACAGTCATGGATGACCTGTGAGACAACGTCCTTGGTTAAGTCCACCCCTCGGTCCTGAGCCCATCTGTATGTTGCATCTCTCCCCTGGTGACCGGAGGCGTCATGGGCCCATCGAGCCAGAAATAATTCTCCTTTGTGTTGCCAATCCAGATCCACCTGAGAGACTTTAATCCTGGCAGCTCGGTCCGCCTGCTCGTTGTTGCGATGCTCCTCATTAGCCCGTTTCTTGCGTACGTGAGCGTCTACGTGACCGACCTTCACACTCAGCTTCTCTACCCGGCCAGCAATGTCCTGCCACATCTCCGCTGCCCAGATGGGTTTTCCTTGGCGCTGCCAGTTGGCCTTTCTCCATCGCTCTAGCCATCCCCACAGAGCATTGGCCACCATCCATGAGTCAGTGTAGATATAGAGTCTTGGCCACTTCTCTCGTTCAGCTATATCCAAAGCCAACTGAACGGCTTTAAGCTCTGCGAACTGACTTGACCCACCTTGTCCTTCGGTTGCTTCTGCAACTCGCCGTGTGGGACTCCACACGGCTGCCTTCCATTTTCGGTTTGTCCCTACAATGCGGCAGGAGCCATCCGTGAAGAGCGCATATCGCCTTTCATCTGCTGGTAGCTTGTCATATGGTGGGGCCTCCTCAGCCCGTGTCACCTGCTCCTCTTCTTCTTCAGAGGATAGTCCAAAACTCTCACCTTCGGGCCAATTGGTGATAATTTCCAGAATCCCAGGGCGATTAGGATTCCCTATCCGGGTTCGTTGTGTGATCAGAGCGATCCACTTACTCCATGTGGCATCGGTGGCGTGATGTGTAGCAGGAACTCTCCCCTTGAACATCCAGCCCAGCACTGGTAGTCGGGGTGCCAGGAGGAGCTGCGCTTCGGTGCCGATCACTTCTGAGGCAGCTCGAAGTCCTTCATAAGCAGCCAGGATCTCTTTCTCAGTTGGTGTATAGCTGGCTTCAGATCCTTTGTATCCCCGACTCCAGAATCCCAGCGGTCGTCCTCGGGTCTCCCCAGGCACTTTCTGCCAGAGGCTCCAAGAAGGGCCATTCTTCCCGGCTGCAGTGTAGAGCACGTTCTTCACGTCCTGTCCTGTCCTTACTGGCCCAAGGGCTACCGCATGGGCAATCTCCTGTTTGATTTGTTCAAAGGCCTGTTGTTGTTCAGGGCCCCACTGGAAATCATTTTTCTTCCGTGTCACAAGGTAGAGAGGGCTTACAATTTGACTGTACTCGGGGATATGCATCCTCCAAAAGCCCACAGCGCCTAGGAAAGCCTGTGTTTCCTTCTTGCTGGTTGGTGGGGACATGGCTGCTATTTTGTTAATTACCTCCGTTGGAATTAGGCGACGTCCATCTTGCCACTTCACTCCTAAGAACTGAATTTCCTGAGCAGGTCCCTTGACCTTACTTCGTTTAATGGCAAAACCAGCTCTTAGGAGGATCTGGATTATCTTCTCTCCTTTCTCGAAGACTTCCCCCGCTGTGTTCCCCCATACAATGATGTCATCAATGTACTGTAGATGTTCTGGAGCCTCGCCCTTTTCCAGTGCAGTCTGGATCAGTCCATGGCAAATGCTGGGACTGTGTTTCCACCCCTGAGGCAGTCGATTCCAGGTGTACTGCACACCTCTCCAAGTGAAAGCAAATTGTGGCCTGCACTCCGCTGCCAAAGGAATGGAGAAGAAGGCGTTGGCAATGTCAATGGTGGCATACCACTTGGCTGCCTTGGACTCCAGCTCATACTGGAGCTCCAGCATGTCCGGCACAGCAGCACTCAGGGGTGGTGTGACTTCATTGAGTCCACGGTAATCCACCGTCAGCCTCCACTCTCCGCTGGACTTACGCACTGGCCATATAGGGCTATTAAAGGGTGAGCGAGTCTTGCTGACCACCCCCTGGGTCTCCAGTTCACGGATCATCTTATGTATGGGAGTCACAGAGTCTCGGTCGGTGCGGTATTGCCGACGGTGCACTGTTGCTGTGGCTATCGGTACCAACTGTTCTTCAACCTTCAGCAGTCCCACAGCAGAGGGGTCCTCTGAGAGGCCAGGCAAGGTGTTCAACTGTCTAATTTCCTCTGCCTCCACAGTAGCTATGCCAAACGCCCAACGAAGTCCTTTTGGGTCTTTGAAATACCCACTCCTCAGGTAATCTATGCCAAGGATACACGGGGCCTCTGGGCCAGTCACGATGGGGTGTCTGTGCCATTCCTTCCCAGTCAGGCTCACTTCAGCTTCCAGTACAGTCAGCTGTTGGGATCCCCCTGTCACCCCAGAAATAGAGATGGATTCTGCCCCTATGTATCTTGATGGCATCAAAGTACATTGTGCGCCGGTGTCAACTAAAGCCTTATATCTTTGTGGCTCTGATGTGCCAGGCCACCGAATCCACACTGTCCAATAGACTCGATTGTCCCTCTCCTCTACCTGGCTAGAGGCAGGGCACCCCTAGTCCTGGTCATGGTACTCGTTGCGCTCTTCTTGTAAGTATGACCTGGAAGTCCCTTCAAGAGGATCAGACATATCATCATTCCTGGGCCGTCTGGAGTCTTGCCTGCGAGAGACCGGAGCAGCATTCATCCTCAAAGCGTTCCTTGTGGTACTTGTCCCTCTTTTCAATTCACGTACCCGGGCTGCTAAGGAAGAGGTGGGTTTCCCATCCCACTTCCTCATATCTTCTCCGTGCTCTTGGAGGTAAAACCATAGATTGCCACGTGGAGTGTACCCTCTCTCCTTAGCTGGGGGACGCTGGCTCCTGATAGCAGAGACCCTTGTTTGTCCTGGTGAGGTATGGAAGATCCCTTCCTTAATTTCTTCTCTTAGCCTCTGGTGTCCTTCTTCAATCTTCTCTTCCAGGCTTCGAACATGTTCAGCCAGTTTGGTCTCCACCGATGAGACGTGGGCTCGTAATGGGGCGGTGACAGTGTCTTCATAAATCCTGAGTTTGCTGACCAATGCACCAACCTTGTCCTCTCCCTCCCTCCATTGCAGCGTTGCTAGGTAGCGGGAATACATTTCTGGCCCGAGTCGTGCAAACTTCAACCACATCTGGGATGTGCACTGTACACCATCTGGACTTTTAGGAAATCTTTCGTCCTCTGAAAAGATTATCTCCAGTACAGCCAATTCTCTCAAGCACCGGATACCTTGTTCCATCGTGTTCCACTGTCCTTGCTGTACGTGGAGGTCCTCCTTGCAAAGGTATCTCTCCCTTACACTGGACAACAGTCGCCGCCAGAGGCTGAGAGTTTCCTGCCTTCTTCCAATCCCCTGATCAATGATGACATCTCGAGACAGGGATCCCAGTTGCCTTGCTTCACTTCCATCTAGAATTGTGTCGTTAGCGGCGGCATCCCAGATTCGGAGCAGCCAGGTCAGGATGGACTCGTTCGCCTGTCGTGTGAACTCTCTCCGAAGCTCACGTAGCTCACCCAGGGATAGGGACCGAGTGATTATTTCTGGCTCTGTCTCCTCCGGTGGATGTGAAGGTCCTGCCTCTTCGTCATCATTTGCTATGCGAACTGATTTGGTCTTCGATTTCCTTTTCTGGACAGGGGCGACTGCTATTGGTTTCTGTTGTCCTTCTGGCTCCTCGATGGTTTGTGTGGGCATGGTGCCAGTTGATTTATTTCTTACTCCCTCCGACTCAGCTGTAGTTTGTGTGGACGTGGTGCCAGTTGATTTGCTCCTTCTCTCCTCCCCCTGGCACTGCTGTACCATGTCAAGCAGTGCCCGGTAAGCAGTGGCCAGGGCCCAGCAGGTTGCTGTGAGCTGACCATCTCTGGAGCTGCCAGAGCATTTTTCCTTTACCAGTTTTATCATGCTGACAGGATCCTGCAGTTGTTCAGGGGTGAATTTCCAGATCATGGGAGGAGAAAACTTCTCCAAATACTGGCCGATGTCCTCCCACTTCCCGTGCCACTCAGCGTTATCCATTCCCAGGACAGGCGTCCAAACAGCCTCCCTAGAAGGCCCTGTTCTGACCCTAAGCATGGTGTAAACAGTACAGAGCAGACAGAGCAGCAGACAGAGCAACACTAACAATAACATTATGCCGTCCTTAGCATCAAAAGGAAAATCAATATTTTCAAAAACTGTTGTACCAGGTCTGAAGGGAAAGAAGGAGGTGAGAGGCTGGAAACCACCATTCCCCACTGTTCCCCCAAAGGGCTGGGTGCAATTTTTAATGAGGCCCCAGAGGTAGCAACCTAAACCAGGACAGGTAAACAGGACTGAATACACATTTACAATGAAACTCATTGCTTCTGAGGTTATGATGACATAAACATAGTATACTAGTAAAGCAATTTGGATCCCTCTCCCTGGTCTTAAAGAGAGCATTAAAAACGGCAAATAGTACCCCATTTGTGGAAATATGAACATGCTCAGATAAAACACCCACGTGAATGCATCAAACAACATGTTGATCGGGGAGTTTCTGTATCCAAATACACAGATGCTTAAAATGAAATTGTGATTCTGACTTCTCTCTCTCTGCCCCAACGTTTGGGCGCCAAAAATGTGCTGGTTTAAAAGTTAACCAGCAAGGCAAAATGAACTCAATTCA
>NW_020924499.1:0-6076 GCF_003984885.1 Neopelma chrysocephalum | reverse complement strand
TGAATTGAGTTCATTTTGCCTTGCTGGTTAACTTTTAAACCAGCACATTTTTGGCGCCCAACGTGGGGCAGAGAGAGAGAAGTCAGAATCACAATTTCATTTTAAGCATCTGTGTATTTGGATACAGAAACTCCCCGATCAACATGTTGTTTGATGCATTCACGTGGGTGTTTTATCTGAGCATGTTCATATTTCCACAAATGGGGTACTATTTGCCGTTTTTAATGCTCTCTTTAAGACCAGGGAGAGGGATCCAAATTGCTTTACTAGTATACTATGTTTATGTCATCATAACCTCAGAAGCAATGAGTTTCATTGTAAATGTGTATTCAGTCCTGTTTACCTGTCCTGGTTTAGGTTGCTACCTCTGGGGCCTCATTAAAAATTGCACCCAGCCCTTTGGGGGAACAGTGGGGAATGGTGGTTTCCAGCCTCTCACCTCCTTCTTTCCCTTCAGACCTGGTACAACAGTTTTTGAAAATATTGATTTTCCTTTTGATGCTAAGGACGGCATAATGTTATTGTTAGTGTTGCTCTGTCTGCTGCTCTGTCTGCTCTGTACTGTTTACACCATGCTTAGGGTCAGAACAGGGCCTTCTAGGGAGGCTGTTTGGACGCCTGTCCTGGGAATGGATAACGCTGAGTGGCACGGGAAGTGGGAGGACATCGGCCAGTATTTGGAGAAGTTTTCTCCTCCCATGATCTGGAAATTCACCCCTGAACAACTGCAGGATCCTGTCAGCATGATAAAACTGGTAAAGGAAAAATGCTCTGGCAGCTCCAGAGATGGTCAGCTCACAGCAACCTGCTGGGCCCTGGCCACTGCTTACCGGGCACTGCTTGACATGGTACAGCAGTGCCAGGGGGAGGAGAGAAGGAGCAAATCAACTGGCACCACGTCCACACAAACTACAGCTGAGTCGGAGGGAGTAAGAAATAAATCAACTGGCACCATGCCCACACAAACCATCGAGGAGCCAGAAGGACAACAGAAACCAATAGCAGTCGCCCCTGTCCAGAAAAGGAAATCGAAGACCAAATCAGTTCGCATAGCAAATGATGACGAAGAGGCAGGACCTTCACATCCACCGGAGGAGACAGAGCCAGAAATAATCACTCGGTCCCTATCCCTGGGTGAGCTACGTGAGCTTCGGAGAGAGTTCACACGACAGGCGAACGAGTCCATCCTGACCTGGCTGCTCCGAATCTGGGATGCCGCCGCTAACGACACAATTCTAGATGGAAGTGAAGCAAGGCAACTGGGATCCCTGTCTCGAGATGTCATCATTGATCAGGGGATTGGAAGAAGGCAGGAAACTCTCAGCCTCTGGCGGCGACTGTTGTCCAGTGTAAGGGAGAGATACCTTTGCAAGGAGGACCTCCACGTACAGCAAGGACAGTGGAACACGATGGAACAAGGTATCCGGTGCTTGAGAGAATTGGCTGTACTGGAGATAATCTTTTCAGAGGACGAAAGATTTCCTAAAAGTCCAGATGGTGTACAGTGCACATCCCAGATGTGGTTGAAGTTTGCACGACTCGGGCCAGAAATGTATTCCCGCTACCTAGCAACGCTGCAATGGAGGGAGGGAGAGGACAAGGTTGGTGCATTGGTCAGCAAACTCAGGATTTATGAAGACACTGTCACCGCCCCATTACGAGCCCACGTCTCATCGGTGGAGACCAAACTGGCTGAACATGTTCGAAGCCTGGAAGAGAAGATTGAAGAAGGACACCAGAGGCTAAGAGAAGAAATTAAGGAAGGGATCTTCCATACCTCACCAGGACAAACAAGGGTCTCTGCTATCAGGAGCCAGCGTCCCCCAGCTAAGGAGAGAGGGTACACTCCACGTGGCAATCTATGGTTTTACCTCCAAGAGCACGGAGAAGATATGAGGAAGTGGGATGGGAAACCCACCTCTTCCTTAGCAGCCCGGGTACGTGAATTGAAAAGAGGGACAAGTACCACAAGGAACGCTTTGAGGATGAATGCTGCTCCGGTCTCTCGCAGGCAAGACTCCAGACGGCCCAGGAATGATGATATGTCTGATCCTCTTGAAGGGACTTCCAGGTCATACTTACAAGAAGAGCGCAACGAGTACCATGACCAGGACTAGGGGTGCCCTGCCTCTAGCCAGGTAGAGGAGAGGGACAATCGAGTCTATTGGACAGTGTGGATTCGGTGGCCTGGCACATCAGAGCCACAAAGATATAAGGCTTTAGTTGACACCGGCGCACAATGTACTTTGATGCCATCAAGATACATAGGGGCAGAATCCATCTCTATTTCTGGGGTGACAGGGGGATCCCAACAGCTGACTGTACTGGAAGCTGAAGTGAGCCTGACTGGGAAGGAATGGCACAGACACCCCATCGTGACTGGCCCAGAGGCCCCGTGTATCCTTGGCATAGATTACCTGAGGAGTGGGTATTTCAAAGACCCAAAAGGACTTCGTTGGGCGTTTGGCATAGCTACTGTGGAGGCAGAGGAAATTAGACAGTTGAACACCTTGCCTGGCCTCTCAGAGGACCCCTCTGCTGTGGGACTGCTGAAGGTTGAAGAACAGTTGGTACCGATAGCCACAGCAACAGTGCACCGTCGGCAATACCGCACCGACCGAGACTCTGTGACTCCCATACATAAGATGATCCGTGAACTGGAGACCCAGGGGGTGGTCAGCAAGACTCGCTCACCCTTTAATAGCCCTATATGGCCAGTGCGTAAGTCCAGCGGAGAGTGGAGGCTGACGGTGGATTACCGTGGACTCAATGAAGTCACACCACCCCTGAGTGCTGCTGTGCCGGACATGCTGGAGCTCCAGTATGAGCTGGAGTCCAAGGCAGCCAAGTGGTATGCCACCATTGACATTGCCAACGCCTTCTTCTCCATTCCTTTGGCAGCGGAGTGCAGGCCACAATTTGCTTTCACTTGGAGAGGTGTGCAGTACACCTGGAATCGACTGCCTCAGGGGTGGAAACACAGTCCCAGCATTTGCCATGGACTGATCCAGACTGCACTGGAAAAGGGCGAGGCTCCAGAACATCTACAGTACATTGATGACATCATTGTATGGGGGAACACAGCGGGGGAAGTCTTCGAGAAAGGAGAGAAGATAATCCAGATCCTCCTAAGAGCTGGTTTTGCCATTAAACGAAGTAAGGTCAAGGGACCTGCTCAGGAAATTCAGTTCTTAGGAGTGAAGTGGCAAGATGGACGTCGCCTAATTCCAACGGAGGTAATTAACAAAATAGCAGCCATGTCCCCACCAACCAGCAAGAAGGAAACACAGGCTTTCCTAGGCGCTGTGGGCTTTTGGAGGATGCATATCCCCGAGTACAGTCAAATTGTAAGCCCTCTCTACCTTGTGACACGGAAGAAAAATGATTTCCAGTGGGGCCCTGAACAACAACAGGCCTTTGAACAAATCAAACAGGAGATTGCCCATGCGGTAGCCCTTGGGCCAGTAAGGACAGGACAGGACGTGAAGAACGTGCTCTACACTGCAGCCGGGAAGAATGGCCCTTCTTGGAGCCTCTGGCAGAAAGTGCCTGGGGAGACCCGAGGACGACCGCTGGGATTCTGGAGTCGGGGATACAAAGGATCTGAAGCCAGCTATACACCAACTGAGAAAGAGATCCTGGCTGCTTATGAAGGACTCCGAGCTGCCTCAGAAGTGATCGGCACCGAAGCGCAGCTCCTCCTGGCACCCCGACTACCAGTGCTGGGCTGGATGTTCAAGGGGAGAGTTCCTGCTACACATCACGCCACCGATGCCACATGGAGTAAGTGGATCGCTCTGATCACACAACGAACCCGGATAGGGAATCCTAATCGCCCTGGGATTCTGGAAATTATCACCAATTGGCCCGAAGGTGAGAGTTTTGGACTATCCTCTGAAGAAGAAGAGGAGCAGGTGACACGGGCTGAGGAGGCCCCACCATATGACAAGCTACCAGCAGATGAAAGGCGATATGCGCTCTTCACGGATGGCTCCTGCCGCATTGTAGGGACAAACCGAAAATGGAAGGCAGCCGTGTGGAGTCCCACACGGCGAGTTGCAGAAGCAACCGAAGGACAAGGTGGGTCAAGTCAGTTCGCAGAGCTTAAAGCCGTTCAGTTGGCTTTGGATATAGCTGAACGAGAGAAGTGGCCAAGACTCTATATCTACACTGACTCATGGATGGTGGCCAATGCTCTGTGGGGATGGCTAGAGCGATGGAGAAAGGCCAACTGGCAGCGCCAAGGAAAACCCATCTGGGCAGCGGAGATGTGGCAGGACATTGCTGGCCGGGTAGAGAAGCTGAGTGTGAAGGTCGGTCACGTAGACGCTCACGTACGCAAGAAACGGGCTAATGAGGAGCATCGCAACAACGAGCAGGCGGACCGAGCTGCCAGGATTAAAGTCTCTCAGGTGGATCTGGATTGGCAACACAAAGGAGAATTATTTCTGGCTCGATGGGCCCATGACGCCTCCGGTCACCAGGGGAGAGATGCAACATACAGATGGGCTCAGGACCGAGGGGTGGACTTAACCAAGGACGTTGTCTCACAGGTCATCCATGACTGTGAGACATGTGCTGCCATCAAGCAGGCCAAGCGGGTGAAGCCTCTATGGTATGGTGGACGGTGGTCAAAGTACAGGTATGGGGAAGCCTGGCAAGTTGACTACATCACGCTCCCCAAAACCCGCCAGGGCAAGCGCTACGTACTTACCATGGTAGAAGGAAGTACTGGATGGCTGGAGACATACCCCGTACCTCATGCCACTGCCCGGAATACCATCCTGGGCCTTGAAAAACAAGTCCTGTGGCGACACGGCACCCCGGAGAGAATTGAGTCTGATAATGGGACCCATTTCAAGAATGGCCTCGTAGACACCTGGGCCAGAGAGCACGGCATTGAGTGGGTGTATCATATCCCCTACCATGCACCAGCTGCTGGAAAAGTTGAACGGTGCAACGGACTGCTGAAAACCACCCTGAAGGCACTGTGTGGAGAGACTCTCAAACACTGGGAGCTGCATTTAGCAAAGGCCACCTGGTTGGTCAACACGCGAGGCTCCATTAATCGAGCTGGCCCTGCCCAATCAGAACCTTTGCATACTGTAGATGGAGATAAAGTCCCCGTGGTGCATATGAGAGGTATGTTAGGGAAGACTGTTTGGATTAGTCCCACCTCAAGCAAAGGCAAACCCATCCGAGGGATTGTTTTTGCTCAAGGACCTGGTTTCACCTGGTGGGTAATGCAAAAAGATGGGGAGACACGTTGTGTACCACAAGGGGACCTAATTTTGAGTGAGAATGGTCCGTAATGTTTCATTGTACATATGTGTATATAGTTTTAAAGAGACATAGTTTTTAAGGGGGTTAATTTGGGCATGACATGGATGGCATAGAATAAGGGGTGGATAATGTCCTGGTTAGAACGGCTGGGACCAATTCATCCCTGGATGGGTGTAACCCAAAACTGTGTATTCTATAGCCTCCATGCCATTTCCCAAAAACTGCTGTCAGTAGAGGCCTGCAAGGTGGGAAGATGTTCCTGTACCCTTTTATGGAATTCCCTGCTCTGATATCCTTATATGGAATTCCCCGCTCTGATAAGAGGGACTGAGCATCCGCATGCCCTTTTATGGAATTCCCTACTCTGAGGGAGGGACTGAGCACTCCCGCCTGAACTGGAGAGTATATAACTGGGAGTTTCAGAGCCTTGGGGCTCTCTCTCGTGGGACCCAGAGGAAGACAGCAGACCACCGCTGCTCCCAACCAGGCTGAGACCACCACCCTCAACTGGACTGCAATCACCACTTCTGACCAGACTGCAGCAGCTCTCCCACCAGCAGGTTTATTCCCTCTCCCTTTGCTTTGGACTCGGGGGGGTGGGCCAAGGTACACCACTTTTGTTCATACCCCAGGGTGCTGGGTTTGTACATTTGGGTTTTGTGGATTAAAACCAATTGTCTGTCTGTATAATTGTACTTATTGCATTATTTTAATAAATTGTTATTCTGACTTATAAATCTCTCTTTTGAATTGAGTTCATTTTGCCTTGCTGGTTAACTTTTAAACCAGCACA
>NW_020924498.1:0-2078 GCF_003984885.1 Neopelma chrysocephalum | reverse complement strand
GGGGGGTCACAGGGGGGTGTGGGGTCACTGAGGGGTGTGGGGTCAAGGGGGGGTCACAGAGGGGTCACAGGGGGATGTGGGTCCAGGGGGGGTCACAGGGGGGTCACAGGTGGGTGTGGGATTGGGGAGGGGTCCCAGGGGGGGTCAGGGGGGGGACAGGTGACCCCGTGACCCCCCTGCTCTCCTTTCCAGGCTGCAGGTGATGTGCATGTGAGATCCCAGCCCCGATCCCAGAGACCACGAACGAGGTGGCACCGGGAAAGGACCTGGGAATGGAACCAGTTATAGGACTGGGGATGGACTGGGAACCAAACCAGCATCACAACTGGGACTGAGGTGGGAACCAGGAACGGAACCAGCACCGGGACTGGGAACCAAACCAGCATCAGAACCGGGGCCGGGAACGAGGAGGGAATCGGGAATGGAACCAGCACCGGGACTGGGAATGGAACCAGCACCGGGACTGGAACCAGCACTGGGACTGGGAACCAAACCAGCACTGGGACTGGGAATGGAACCAGCACTGGGACTGGAACCAGACCACCATCAGAACCGGGACCGAGGTGGCAATCGGGAACGGAACCAGCACTGGGACTGGGAGTGGAACCAGCACTGGGACTGGGAATGGAACCAGCACTGGGACTGGAACCAGACCAGCATCAGAACTGGGACTGGGAACCAGACCAGCATCAGAACTGGGACTGGGACTGGGACGGGAACCAGGAATAGAACCAGCACCGGGACTGGGAATAGAACCAGCACTAGAACTGGGAACCAAACCAGCATCAGAACTGGGAACCAAACCAGCACCAGGACTGGGAACCAAACCAGTGCCGGAACCGGCCCTGAAACCAGCCACGAACTGGGAACGGAACCGGGAACAGGACCGGCCCCAAAAACAGGAACAGAACTGGGAACAGGGCGGGGAATGGGACCGGCCCCAAAGCAGGAACAGGACCGGGAATGGGGCCAGGAACGGGATTGGGCCTAAAGCCAAGGAACAGGGAGGAAAGGGAGCAGGAGCAGATCCGGGTTGGGATCCAGCCCCACTCCCCTTCCCGGCACTGCCGTGTCCCCCCCGAACTGTGCCCTGTGACCCCCCAAACTGTGCCCTGTGACCCCCCCGGTGTGTCCCGGTTCCCCCCGGACACTGGAGCCCCCCCGGGGCACCCGGAGCCACCAGAGCCGGGACCCTCCGGAGCTCCGGGAAGCTTTGCTGCACTTTATGGCTCCTCGGCTGCACTGACCCCCCCAAATCCCCCTTTTCCAGACTCCTGACCCCCCCCAATCCGTCCTGGCACCGGCACTGCCCGGGGGGGACCCTCCGGCCCCCCAAAAACTGCCCCACCTTTCCTTTTTTCCCCCCCTTTCTCCCAAGTCCGTGTGTTTCAAGAGTTCGGCTTCGCTCTCCTCCTGCTCCAGGCTCTGATTTTCCGGGTGGGGTTTGGCCTGGGACAGGTCATCTTGGGATAAATGATCCTGGGACAGGTGATGCTGGGACAGGTGATCCTGGGACGGGTGATCCTGGGACAGGTGATGCTGGTACAGGTGATCTTGGGAAAGGGGATGCTGGGACAGGTGATCCCGGGACAGGTGATCCTGGGATAAATGATCCTGGGACAAGTGATCTTGGGAAAGGTGGTGCTGGGACAGGTGATCCTGGGACAGGTGATCCCGGGACAGGTGATCCCAGGATGGGTGATTCTGGGACAGGTGATGCTGGGACAGGTGATCCTGGGACAGGTAAATCTGGGACAGGTGATCCCGGGATAGATGATCCTGGGTCAAATGATCCTGGGACAGGTGATCCTGGAACAGGTGATGCTGGAATAGGTGATGCTGGGACAGGTGATCCAGGAACAGGTGATCCCAGGACAGGTGATCCCAGGACAGGTGATTCTGGGATGCGGCACCGCTCTGGAATTGGGGAGGGTCCCACCTGCACTTCCCGTGGGAATCAGGCTCCGGAGTGGGGGGTCCGACCCCCATCCTGAGGGGGTTCAGATTTGGGGGGTCCCACCTGCACCCCCGAGGGGGCTCTGGAGCAGGAGGGGGTCCCACCCCCATCTTTGGGGGGG
>NW_020924497.1:0-2706 GCF_003984885.1 Neopelma chrysocephalum | reverse complement strand
AGCGGAACGCGGAGCACGGGATGTCCACGGCTGAGGGACACGGACACTGTGCTAGGATCACCCCACACAGGGATCATCCCACACTGGGATCGTCCCAAAACTGGGATCACCCCAAACTGGGATCACCCTAAACTGGGCTGCTCCAGCTGGAGCGGAACGCGGAGCACGGGATGTCCACGGCTGAGGGACACGGACACCGCAATGGGATCATCCCACACTGGGAGCATCCCAAAATGGGATCATCCCACATGGGGAGCATCCCAAAACTGGGATCATCCCATGCTGGGATCACCCCAACCTGGGTTGCTCCAGCTGGAGCAGAACGTGGACCACAGGATGTCCACGGCTGTGGGACACAGACACCGCAATGGGATCACCCAGAATGGATCATCCAGCATGGGGAGCATCCCAAAATGGGATGATCCCAAAACTGGGAGCATCCCACACTCGGATCCCAAAATGAGATCACCCCAAACTGGGATCACCCCGGAACAGGATCATCCCACACTGGGATCACCCCGGAAGGGATCATCCAACACGGGGATCATCCCAAAACTGGGATCATCCCACACTGGGATCACCCCACAATTGAATCATCCCACAATGGAATCCCAAAATGAGATCACCCCAAACTGTGATCACCCCCAAAACAGGGATCATCCCAGAACAGGATCACCCCAAATTGGGATCATCGTAAACTGGGATCACCCCAAACGGGATCACCCCAAGCTGGGATCACCCCAAGCCTCCCCACATGCAACCCCCACCCCTGGACACGGGCTGGATCCCGGTTTGTCCCCGATCCCGTGGGATAACGGGCCGGGGGCTCCGGGGGGAGGGGATATTCCCGGTTTGTCCCCGATCCCGGGACATTCCCGGCACTCACGTTTGTACTCCGGCACTTCCTTGCTCTCCGAGGTCACCTGGGCTCCCACCAGCGCCGCTGCCGAGGGAATTCCCGGTTGAAATCCCGGCCGAGCGGTGCCCGCGGGATCCCGGCGGGGTCAGGAGGCCACCGCGGGCCCCGAGGCCGCGGGGACGGTCCCCGGTCCCTCCCCAGAGCCGGAAAATCCCGTCCGGGCACCTCCCAGCCCTGCCCAGTTTCTGCCCAGTTTCGCAGGAAACCGGCCCGGGAATGTCGCAATTCCCGCGGTTCCCTGAATTTGGGCACAGCGACACCCCCGTGTCACCCTCGCGTCACCCCTGGGGGCGGGAGGACCCCGTTGGGACCCCCCCCAAATCCCGGGTTCGGCCGCCGTGACTCATTCCCAGCGGGAATGTGACCGGGAAGGGCCTCGTCCCCCACCCTCCTGCGCCACCTTTGCTCCCCGGGCCGCTGCCAAGCGAAACCCGGGCGGAAAAACCGGGATTTAGGGGGGAAAAACGGGGTGTTTGGGGTCTGGGAATGTTGTGGGAGCCCCGTCCGGAGAAGCTCAGGGAAGAGGGAACAGGATTTGGGGGGTTTTGGGTGGGTTTGGGTGACAAAGAGCAGGATGGGGAGGGACGTCCCAAGCACTGGCCAAATCCGGGTCTAAATCAGCCCGGATCGGGTAAATCCCGACCCGTTCTGGGTCCAAATCAGCTGGAATTTGGTTCATCCCGACCTGTTTTGGGTCTAAATCAGCCAGGATCGGGTTAAGCCTGACCTGAGCCAGGACCACATCTGGGATCGGGTTAGTCCCGACCCAACCTGGATCCAAATCAGCCGGGATTGGGTTAATCGTGACCTGTTTTGGGTCCAAATCAAGTGGGATCGGGTTAATCCCGACCCGGTTTGGGTCCAAATCAAGAGGGATCGGGTTAATCCCGACCCGTTTTGGATCCAAATCAAGAGGGATCGGGTTAATCCCGACCCGTTTTGGGTCCAAACCAAGTGGGATCGGGTTAATCCCGACCCGTTTTGGGTCCAAATCAAGTGGGATCGGGTTAATCCCGACCCGTTTTAGGTCCAAACCAGCCGGGCTCAGTTTAATCCCTCCCTCCTCCAGGTCGGAGCCAGGCGGGATCGGGTTAATCCCGGCATTGTCGGAGCACAATGGAGGGGACAGGAAGGCCACCCCCGGCCCCGCCACCGCCATTCCCGGGGCCATTCCCGGTCCCTCCCGGTCCCTCCGGCCGCGGGAAGCGCGTCCGGCCCCGCCGAACCCCCCCCGGGACCTTCCAAATCCCCGCGCTCGGGGGGCTCCGGGACGGGCTCGGCGGCACCGGGGTGGGCTCGTCCCGGTCCCGGAGCTCAACGGGGTCCCCGGGGAACTTTTGGGGGTCCCGGGGCCGCCCCCTCGCCCTCCGTGGGGTGACCCCCGTGACCCCAAAGGCGCCCCGCAGCTGTAAATAACGGGGGTCCCGGCACTAAGGGGGGTCCCGGGGAACCCACCGAGACCCCCCCCGGGGACTGGCACCGATAATACCCCGAGGGACCCCCCGGTACCAAAGGAACCCCCCCGGTACCAAAGGAACCCCCTCGGGACCGGCACTGGCGGGGGGGGGTCCCCAAAGCCTGACCGGGACCCCCCTGAGGGACTCCACCCTCCCTGCCCGAGCCCCCCGTGTGTCCCCCCAGGTCCCCCCCGCCCTCATCGCCCACCCACCCGGCCCGAGCCCCCCGGAACCCCCCGGAACCCCTCGAGACCCCCTTCCCGACCCTCCCGAGCCCCTCCGTGTCTCCCCGCCCCAGCCCGAGCCCCCTGTGCCCCCCACCGTGACCCC
>NW_020924496.1:0-1605 GCF_003984885.1 Neopelma chrysocephalum | reverse complement strand
CTTGGCCATTCTTGCCCAGCCCTGCTCTGGCCCAGCCTCCTCCCCCCTGCACACTCCCCACTGCCACAGCCTGCGCTGGGGCAGCATTTCCTTCTTGGGCCCTTTCCAGCTGCCCCCATGGGGACACTTCCATTGGCTGGGCCAGGCACCAGAGCCAAGCCCAGCCAGTCCTGCCCCTCGGCCCCAGCCCGGCTCCCTGACTCCTGCTGGCCCCTGCAAGCCAAGAGCCAAAGGCCCACACCCCCAGAGTGCAGCCCCAGCCATCTGCACTGGGGCCCCAGGGCTTCCCTTTGCCAAGCAGCCCCTGCAAAGCCTGGCCAGAGAGAAAATTGGGGGAGCCGAGTCCTGGATGCTTTTAGTCAAGAGGTCGAAAGATTTCTTGAAGAATGGAGGGGGCTGACTTTTGGATTCTTGACAATTGCAGTTCTCCATCTGGGGGCAGGATGTCCTCTAGGCTAATGTTTTGTTCCCTTTGGAGGGAGTGCAGCCTCCGAGGGTTGAGCCCTCTCTGGCTGGGCTTGGCCTCTCCTGGAGAGACTCAGGCCTGGCTGGGCTGCCCCAGGCAGACGCTGCAGGGAGAACAGCTCAGGCCGCCTGGCTCTGGAGTGCCTGGGGCTCAGCCTGGGCCCCACTGCTGTGCAAGGCCTGAGCCCCACCTCTGCCTGGGGGCCTTGGGCAAAGGGCTGGCAAGGAAGAGGCCCAGGAGCCTTGGGGCCTGCCCAGCTTTCCTCCTGGCTCCTGGAGACCGAGGGGAAGGGCTTTCTTTCCTAGAGGGAAGGGCTGTCATTCACTTGCAGGAGCCCTGCGCTGAAATTGCCAGTCCCACTCCCCAGATTGAAGATGGACAAAGATTCCTGCCAGACAAAAGGTGGCAGGACAGAAAGCTCTTTCTGTCCATGGAGTGTGCAGGGTGGCCCGTCAAGTGCATCTGAAAGGCCAAGGTTGCAGGCTTTCTTTCCTGGGGGAAAGGCCGGGACATCCCAAAGAGTTCCGTGGCAGACAGGTGGGACTGCACTGGGGGGGTGTGAGGCATTGGTTCTTTGGTTGCCAGGGACTGTTCCGGAATGGAGAGGATAGGCCGTGACATCACAAAGGAGCCCTTGGCACACACTGTTTGGGTTGAACTGTCCCATGGTGGGGGCTTGGTTCTTTGGTTTCTGGAGGCTATTGCGGGATGGAGAGGATAGGCCAGAATGGATAGGATAACAAAAGGGCCCAAAGCACATGGGTTGCTCTGCACTCTGGTGTGGGGGTTTGGTTCTTTGGTAGCCAGGGCCTGTTCTGGAATGGAGAGGCTAGGCCGTGACAAGAAGTGCCTGTCAGAACTGCCAAGATGGACCAACAAGAATCTTCTGTGGGGATCTTCTCTGCTCTGCCCTGCACACCTTTGTGCTGGGCTCAAAACTCAGTCTCTCTGCTTCCCTCTCTGGGGTAGTTTGGCCTAGGCCTTCCTTGGGGACCAGTTTGGAACCAAGGAAGTGCCCAGATTTCCCCGGGATTCCCTACGATTGTGACCTAAGCTGGGGTAGAAGAAGGAGGGAGGAAAGGCCTTGGCTCCCTTTCCTTCCGGCGGCTTTGGAGGTGCAGGTTTCCCTGCTGTTGAGT
>NW_020924495.1:4056-4978 GCF_003984885.1 Neopelma chrysocephalum | reverse complement strand
CGGGAACGCCGGGAACACCGGGAATGCCGTCGGGCTCAGTCTTCACCTCCACTGGCTCCTCCTTCAGTGGCTCCTCCTTGACGCCTGTGGGGGGGAGGAGGAGCAGCTGTGGGACCCCCTCGAGTGACTGACCCCCTTGTCCCTCCCACGTCCCGGTCCCAGTGTCCCTGTCACAGTCCCCTCTGTCTCTGCCCCAGTCCCTCCACCCACCCGTACTGGTCCCGGTGTCCCGGTCCTGGTTTTCCCCACATCCTGGTCCCAGTCCTTTCATGGCTGTGTCTCCCAGTCCCTCCATGTCCCTGCCCTGTTCCCCTGGGTCTGTGTCCCCATCCTGGTCCCCCCTGTCTGAAATCCTCCATGTCCCTGCCCTGAGCCTCCTCGACCCGGTCCCAGTGCACCTGACACTGTCCCGTGTCCTGTCCCTCCACACACCTGTCCCGGCCCTGACGCCCCCCTGTCCCTGTCCCCCCTGTCCCTGTGTTGGTCCCTGTTCCCCCACGTCCCTGCCCCAGCCCCTCCATGTCCCTGCCTTGGTTCCCTGGACCCATGTCCTGGTTCCCCATGTCATGGCCCCACTGTCCCTGTCCTGGTCCCTCCACACCTCAGTCCCAGTTCCAGTGCCCCGTGTCCTTGTCCCATTCCTCCATGTCCCTGTCCTGTTTCCCTGTGTCTGTTCCTGTGTCCCCTCACATCCTGGTCCTTGTCCCCCATGTCCCTGTCCCAGTCCCTCCACACACCTGTCCTGGTCCTGGTGCTCCCATGTCCCTCACATCCCTGTCCCTGCCTTGGTCCCCTGGATCCATGCCTGGGTCACCCACATCCTGGTCCCAGTGTCCCTGTCACAGTCTCAGGGTCCCCACACATCCTGGTCCTTGTCCCCCACATCCCTGTCCCTTCACTGCTTCATCCCGGCCCCAGCCCC
>NW_020924495.1:3286-4046 GCF_003984885.1 Neopelma chrysocephalum | reverse complement strand
CCGGCCCCAGCCCCCCCATGTCCCTGCCCCATCCCCTGGCCCCCATCTCATTCCCGTGTGTCCCTGCCCTGTTCCCCCACATCCCCATTTCCCCGTCCCCATCCCATTCCCCCCATCCCCATCCCATTTCCCCCATCCTCGTCCCAGTCCTGTTTCCATTCCCATTATTCCTATCCCATTCCCCCTCACCCCCAACCTATTCAACCGTGTCCCCGCCCCATTCCCCCACAGCCCCATCCCGTTCCTTCCATCCCCATCCCATTTCTCCTGTCCTCATCCTGGTCCCATTTCCATTCCTCTCAATCCCATCCTGTTCCTCCGTGTCCCCATCCTGCTCCCTCCATCCCCATCCTGTTTCCCCCATCCTGGTCCCAGTCCTGCTTGCCTTGTCCCCATCCCGTTCCCCCGTGTCCCTCCCCTATCCCCATCCCATCTCCATCCCATTCCCCTTGTTCCTATTCCGTTCCCCCTCATCCCCATTCCATTACCCCTCATTCCCATTCCATTCCCTCTCATTCCCATCCCGTTCCTCCATGTCCCTGCCCCATCCCCATCCCATCTCCATCCCATTCCCTTTGCTCCCATTCCATTACCCCTCGTTCCCATTCCGTTCCCCCGTGTCCCTGCCCTGTTTCCCCACATCCCCATCCCCTTCTCTCTGTCCCCATCCCATTTCCCCCCATTTCCTCGTCCCCGGTTTCCATTTCCCTCATTCCCATCCCATTCCACCATGTCTCTGTCTCATCCCCCTCCCGTTCCC
>NW_020924495.1:793-3186 GCF_003984885.1 Neopelma chrysocephalum | reverse complement strand
TTTTCCCCGTCCTCATCCCAGTCCCGTTTCCATTCCCCTCGTTCCCATCCCTTTCCCCCTTATTCCTATCCCCTTCCCCCTCATTCCCATCCTCTTCCCCCTCATTCCCATCCTGTTCCCGTGTCCCTTCCCCGTCCTCTCATCCCCATCCCCTTCCTCTCATCCCCATACCGTTTTCCCAGTCCCAGTCCTCGTCCCATTTCCATTCCCCTCGCTCCCATCCCGTTCCCTCTGTCCCCACCCCGCTTCCCCCGTCCTGGTCCCAGTCTCGGTCCCTGCCCCGTCCCCATCCCGTCTCCCCGTGTCCCCCCGTGCCCCCCGTGCCGTCGCACCCACCGTGCGGTGCCGGTCCCTCCTCTCTCCGCCCGGGGGGTTCGGGGCCGGCCCCGCGCGTTGCCCAGGCGGGTGGGAGCGCGGGCGCGGGGCCGGGCTCGGCGGGGCCGCTCCCGTTACTCCCGTTACTGCCGCTGCTCCCTCCGCTGCCGCTCCTGCCGGGGGCCCTGCCGGCCGGGCCCTGCCGCTCCAGCCGGTGCCGGCTGATCTTGTCCCCGGCGCGGCGGCGGAGCCCCCGCCAGCGGTTCTTCACCTCGCCGATGTCGCGCTGGTGGCGGCCGGCGGCGTTCACCTTGTGCGTGATCCGCCACCAGATCTTCTGCTTCTCGTAGGCGTTCACGGTGCCGGCGGCGGCGCCGAACAGCAGCGGCTCGTACCGGAGCACTTCGCTCATCAGCACCTCCAGCTCCTGCAGCGTGAAGTTGGGTTTGCGCTTGAGCAGCCCCCGCCGCGCCGCCGCCGCCGCTCCGCCGCCTCCCGCCGCCGCCATGGTCCCCCCGCCGCCGCCTCCTCCTCCTCCTCTTCCTCCTCCTCCGCCTCCTCCTCCTCCTCCTCCTCCTTCTCCTCCTCCTCCTCATGCCGCCTCCCCGCGCCCATCCCGCGCCGGTGCCCCGGGGCCGAGCGCGGGGAGCGGGGGGGACACCCGGGACGGACCCGGGACGGACCCGGGACAGCCCCGAGAGCGGGGCCGGGCCGGGGGCACGGGGGGGGGCACGGGGGCGGGGCGGGACAGCGCCCCCTGGCGGCCCCGGTGTGTGTTACAGCGCCCCCTGGCGGCACCGGTGTGTGTTACAGCGCCCCCTGGCGGCACCGGTGTGTGTGTAACAGCGCCCCCTGGCGGCCCCGGTGTGTGTGTAACAGCGCCCCCTGGCGGCCCCGGTGTGTGTGTCACAGCGCCCCCTGGCGGCCCCACCGCGCACCGCACCGGTAGGGCCCCCCCCACCCCCCTGTTCGGTTCATTAACGGCGCTCCCGGTTCGTGCTCCCGGTGTTCAGGTGACACCCTCAGTCTGTTCAGGTGACACCCCCGGTGTTCAGGTGACACCCTCGGTCTGTTCAGGTGACACTCCCGGTGGTTTTGGTATTCAGGTGATGTCTCCAACCCGTCCTGGCATGGGGGGCCCAGCGAGGGCCCCTCGGTGAGCCTGGGGGTGACCCCGGGGTTTGGAGTGACCTGGGGTTTGGGGTGACCCTGAAGTGGCTCTGGGCTGCCCATTTTTGGGGGACCACAGGGTTTTGGGGTGACCCCGAGGTTTGAGTGCCCAGTCCTGGGTGACCCTGTGGCTCAGGGTGACCCTGGGGTGTCTCTGGGCTGCCCAGTCCTGGGTGACTCCGGGATTTTGGGGTGACACTGGGGTGACCCCGGGCTTTGGGGTGACCCGGGGGCAGCCCTGGGGTGCCCAGTTCTGGGATGGCACTGGGGTTTTGGGGTGACTCTGAGGCCACCTGTTCTGGGTGACCCCAGGGTTTTGGGGTGTTCGCATGGTTTTGGGGTGCCCAGTTGTCAGTGCCCAGCAGCCGTAGGGTGCCCAGTTTGGGGGGCCCTGGGTGCCTCATTTGGGGGGGAGCTGTGGGTGGGTGGATGACCCAGGTTGAGGGATTTTAGTGGCCCCACTGTGCCCAGTTTGGGGTGTCTGAGTGGCCCCAGTGAGACCAGTTTGGGGCATCCGGGTGATCCCAAGGTGCCCAGTTTGGGGTGTTGGGATGATCCCAGGGTGCCCAATTTGGGGGGTCCAGGTGGCCCCAGGGTGCCCAGTTTGGGGGGTCCAGGTGGTCCCAGTGAGACCAGTTTGGGGTGTTGGGATGACCCCAGGGTGCCCCCTTTTGGGGGGTCCGGGTGGTCCCAGAGTGCCCAGTCTAGGGGGGACTGTGGCTGCTGGGAGAGGGAAGAGCTGCCCCAGCTGGGGGTGGTGGGGGCTGATCCCACCCCCAGACCCCCAAATCCGGGGGGTCCTGGGGCCATCGGAGGCTTGGGAAGTGTTGGGTGAATTTATTGTGCTGCAGTCGACCAAATCCATACAAATCCATACAAATCCATACAAATCCATACAAATCCATACA
>NW_020924495.1:0-783 GCF_003984885.1 Neopelma chrysocephalum | reverse complement strand
CCATACAAATCCATACAAATCCATACAAATCCATACAAATCCATACAGATCAATACAAATCACGATCATTGGGGAGGGGGGGCACCGTGTGGCCCCAAAACCCACCAGCCCCCTTGGAGCTGGTGCTTTCCCTGCTCCCCTGGGGTAGGTTTGGTTCCTGGGGGGCTCCGGGGGTCCCCAGGTGGGGCTGGGGGTGTGAGTGGTGCCCCAACCCCCCGTCCCCATCCCTGACCCCCCTTGTCCCACCCCCCTCTCCCCTCCTGTGACCCCCCCGTTCCTCCCCAGATCCCGCAGCCACTGCTGTGCCCGGACCCCAAAACTCCCCCGGCCACCCAGAGACCTCGTGGGGATGTGACAACGCCCTGGGTGTCCCCTGTGCCCCCCAAAGGGACGTGACAGCACCCTGGGTGTCCCCTGTGCCCCCCAAAGGGATGTGACAATGCCCAGGGTGTCCCCTGTGCCCCCAAAGCCTGGGGGTCCCCCCGCTGGCCCCTTCGTGGAGGGTGCCAACCTTAGGGGGTGTTCCCTAGGGACCAGCCCTGCCCGTGGCATCTCCGGGTGCTGCTGGCAGGAGGAAGAGCCGGAAGGGCTTCCCAGCCGTCCCAAAAAATAAATACAACGTCCTGCGCCGCGTCCCGCCGGGCCCGGCCCCGCCCGCCGTCCCCGCGGGGTCCCTGCTCCTCCCGCCGTCACCGCAGGACCCCGAGGGCTCGCCGTGGGAACAGTCTGGAGGAGGGGGAGGGTCCGGGGGTCCCGCGGGGGCCGTGGGGGGACACCCCCCCC
>NW_020924494.1:0-2351 GCF_003984885.1 Neopelma chrysocephalum | reverse complement strand
CCGGGGCTGCTGCCCGGTCCCGGCCCCCAACGCACCCGGGGGGGCCCTACAGCTCCCCCCGACCCGGGGGTGGGTGCCCAGCCCGGCCCTGTGCCGACCCCGGGGGGCTGGACCCCCCAAACCCACCCGCCACGACCCCCCCGAGGTGGGGATGGGGAGTTTCCCACAATGCACTGGGGTGACCCCTGGAGCAGCCAAAGCTGGGGCGGACACAGCGCCCCAGGGGGGAGCACGGGGACCCCCAGGATGTCTTGGGGGTGTGGGTCCCACGGGCTCCAGCCCACCCCCATGGGGGTCTCCAGCCCCAAGGTGTGGGGTTTGGGTCGGGGCTCCCCTGTGACCCCCCAGTGTGGGGGGCTGGAAGGATCCCACAAAAGGTGGGGGGTCCCACGGCATCAGCAAAGGTGGGAGGGACTCCGTGGGATAGGGGGTGTTTGTGGGGGTCTCATGCAGGTGGCAAGAGGGATGTGGAAGGGGGGCTGTGGGGAAATTTGAGGGGTCCCCAGGGGGATGCTGAGGGCCCTGTGGGGGTCCCACGAGTCCATGGGTGACTCCCCGGGGTCTGATGGGGGCACAAGGCCCTACAGGACCCCCATGGGAGTATTGGGGGGAGGGTGGGGTTCCACAGAGCAGTGGGGACCCCCATGGGACCAGAGAGCTCCTGGGGGGTCATTTCAGGCCCCTGTGTGGGTCCCCCAAGGATCATTTTGGATCCCCCTGCGGTGGGTTTGGGTGACACTGGGGTCACTCCGGGTCCCCTGGGGGTCACTGGAGGTCGAGTTTGGTCCCCCTGGGGGGTCACTGGGGTATTTCTGGTCCCCTGGGGAGTCACTGGGGTATTTTGGTCCCCCTGGGGGGTCACTGGGGTATTTTTGGTCCCCTGGGGGGTCACTGGGGTCACTTTGGGTCCCCCAGGGGAGATCACTGGGGTCGTTTTTGGTCCCTGTGGGGTGGGTGTAGGTGACACTGGGGTGTCACTGCGGGTCACTTTTAGTCCTCCAGGAGGGTCACTGGGGTCACTTTGGGTCCCCCGTGTGGGGTCGCTGAGGGTCATTTTTGCCCCCCCCCCCCCCGGGGTCACCGGGGTCACGCCGGGTCCTCCGGAGGCCTCGGAGCAGACAAGACGAGGCGGGGCGGGGGCGCAGAGCGGCCGGAAGCTTCCGCGTCACGTGACGGCAACCCGGAAGCGGCGGCGCGGCGGGAGCGGGGCCATGAGCGGCGGGGCCGAGGACGAGACCGGGAGCGGAGCCGGGGCCGAACGGCGGGTCCGCATCGTCGTGGAGTATTGGTGAGAGCCGGCACCGCCCGGGCCAGCGGGAACCGCGGGCACCCAGGGGATCCCCCGGCCCCCGGGGGTGTTGGGGGCCCGGAAGGGGCAGTGGGACGAAGGGGGGGGAACGGGGGTGAGGACTGGGGGGGTGAAGGCACGGAGGGGCCTGGGAGATGAAGGGGGGGCTAAGGAGGGAAGTGTGCGGGAGTGTGGGGGGCTGGGAGGGGGAATTTGGGCAGTTCGGGTTATAGGGGGCTTGGGGGGGAGGGCGGGTTATAGGGGATTTGGGCTGAGGAGGGGGTTGTAGGGGAGCTTGGGGGCTAAGGAGGGGGATTGGGGGGCTGAGGAGGAGGATTTGGGGGGTTGAGGGGCTCTACAAGGTGAGAGAAGTGGGGGGCTGAGGAGGGGGTTATAGGGGGGTTTGAGGCTGAGGAAGGGGATTTGGGGGGTTGGAGGGTGGAGCAGGGGGTTATAGGGAGGTTGTGCCTCGGACGCCCCCTCACTCACTCCCCTCCCACCCCCAGCGAGCCCTGTGGGTTCGAGCCCACGTACCAGGAGCTGGCGAGCGCCGTGCGGGAGGAGTACCCGGACATCGAGATCGAGTCCCGCCTGGGGGGCACCGGTGAGGCCCCACAGCGCCCTCGGGGGGCTCCTGGGGGGCACCGCAGTGGGGGGTCACACCTGCCCTCATGGGGGGTCGGGGGGGTGAGGTGGGTTAAACCCCGCGGTGACTCTCGGGGGGTCGTGCTGTGGTTGCTGCCCCTCCCCGGGGTCGTTTTGGGTGCAGAGTTTGGGGTCTGGGGGTCTGCAGGAGGACCCGGGGGTGCCCTGGGTGCTGGTGGCGATGTGTGGGGCACGGTGTGGGGGTGTTTGGGGGGGGGCACAGCTCAGGGCTGGGCCCCCTGTGTGCCCTCAGGTGCCTTCGAGATCGAGATCAACGGGCAGCTCGTCTTCTCCAAGCTGGAGAACGGGGGGTTTCCCTACGAGAAGGATGTGAGTATTGCTCTGGGGGTCCCATCCTGGGGGTCCTGGGGTCGGCAAGGGTGGGCCAGGGGTGGTTTGGTTTGCACTGAGCCCCCCC
>NW_020924493.1:1788-3788 GCF_003984885.1 Neopelma chrysocephalum | reverse complement strand
GCCCATCGATGTTATAATGGTGTAGGCCTCATAATAGCACTGACCACATAAAATCCATCCAATTCATAGAGGTGCAGGCCTCATAAAAGCACTGACATCATAAAGCCCATCCACTTCATAATGGTGCAGGCCTCATAAACGCACTGACATCATAAAGCCCATCCACTTCATAATGGTGCAGGCCTCATAAAAGCACTGACCTCATAAGCCCATCGATGTCATAATGGTACAGACCTCATAAAAGCACTGACCTCATAAGGCCATAGATGGCATAATGGTGCAGGCCTCATAAAAGCACTGACATCATAAAGCCCACCCACTTCATAATGGTGCAGGCCTCATAAAAGCACTGACCTCATACGCCCATCGATGTCATAATGGTGCAGGCCTCATAAAAGCAATTACATCATAAGCCCATAGATGTCATAATGGTGCAGGCCTCATAAAAGCACTGACATGATAAAGGCCACCCACTTCATAATGGTGCAGGCCTCATAAAAGCCCTGACATCATAAAGCCCATCCACTTCATAATGTTGCAGGCCTCATAAAAGCACTGACCTCATAAGCCCATCGATGTTATAATGTTGCAGGCTTTATAAAAGCACTGACATCATAAAGCCCATCCACTTCATAATGGTGCAGGCCTCATAAAAGCACTGACCTCATAAGTCCATCGATGTCATAATCGTTCAGGCCTCTTAAAAGCACTGACATCATAAAGCCCACCCAATTCATAATGGTGCAGGCCTCATAAAAGCACTGACCTCATAATCCCATCCATGTCATAATGGTGCAGGCCTCATAAAAGCACTGACATCATAAGCCCATAGATGTCATAATGGTACAGGCCTCATAAACGCAGTGTCATCATAAAGCCCATCCACTTCATAATGGTGCAGACCTCATAAAAGCACTGACCTTTTAAGCCCATAGATGTCATAATGGTGCAGGTCTGTTATAGTTTATAATCTGAGGGGAATTTTTTCCTTCCCTGCCCCCTCTGTAAGAGAAACAGGAGCACGAAACAGGGAAGGGGGAGAAGGCGATTAGCATAACATTAGATTTAGCCAGCCTGGTTGCATTCCTGGCTAATGGGCGATTGGAGAAGCTGGCTCTGCTCGGAGGGGAGGTGGGGCAGTGTTGCGGGACGCTCCGGGAGGGACGGAGGCAGGGTCTGGGTGCAGGGTTTCGGCTTGGGAGCTGCCCCCTGGCCCCAGCCCGACTCTGTTGTGTTTCATCGGAGAGTTTTTTTTTTCTTTGTGCTCGCTGAGAGGAGAGGGGAGCTTCTTGCGACGCTACCACCTGGAGGACCACAGTGAGTTTTCCCATTTCTCCTTTCGGCCACTCCCGTGACCTTGGGATCGGCCCCAGGCCCTTTCTTCCCCGTGGAGGCTGCCGCGACTCGACAGCGCCCCCTACTGACCACATCAGCGAACTGCAGGCCCTGCACCTTCATCGATCCAACAGCGCCCCCTACTGACCACACCAGCGAACTGCAGGCTCTGCGCCTCTGCGATCCAACAGCGCCCCCTGCAAGCCACGATTAGGACTGCGCTAATAGGACAGAGAAGTATTTGTCAGATTTTGTTTTTTTTCTAGGACTACCGCATAGTCTTGTTGTGTTCTGTTACTGTTGTTTTTAACTGTTTTGCTAACTTACATATATCTTTTAATAAAGGGTTGTTATCTCCTCTGTTTTTTCCACTCTTTCCTCGAGTAAAGCCCCGTAAATTTTAAACCGACAATTGCAGACAGAGAGGAGTTTTGTTTTGTCCCATAACTCATTCTCTTTAGCAAACCTTCCAGTCTCTTCAGACTGAGACAACATCATAAAGCCCATCCACTTCATAATGGTGCAGGCCTCATAAAAGCACTGACCTCATAAGCCCATAGATGTCATAATGGTGCAGGCCTCATAAAAGCACTGACATCATAAGCCCATCGACGTCATAATGGTGCAGGCCTCATAAAAGCACTGACATCATAAAGGCCACCCAC
>NW_020924493.1:920-1688 GCF_003984885.1 Neopelma chrysocephalum | reverse complement strand
ATCGATGTCATAATGGTGCAGGCTTTATAAAAGCACTGACCTCATAAAGCCCATCCATTTCATAATGGTGCAGGCCTCATAAAAGCACTGATCTCATAAGCCCATAGATGTCATAATGGTGCAGGTCTCATAAAAGCACTGACATCATAAGCCCATAGATGTCATAATGGTGCAGGCCTCAGAAAAGCACGGACCACATAAAGACCATCCACTTCATAATGGTGCAGGCCTCATAAAAGCCCTGACATCATAAAGCCCGTCCACTTCATAATGGTGCAGGCCTAATAAAAGTCTTGACATCATAAAGCCCATCCACTTCATAATGGTGCAGGCCTCATAAAAGCACTGACCTCATAAGCCCATCGATGTCATAATGGTGCAGGCCTCATAAAAGCATTGATCTCATATGGCCATCGATGTCGTAACGGTACAGGCCTCATAAAAACACTGACCTCATAAAGCCCATCCACTTCATAATGGTGCAGGCCTCATAAAAGCACTGATCTCATAAGCCCATAGATGTCATAATGGTGCAGGTCTCATAAAAGCACTGACCACATAAAGTCCATCCAATTCATGGAGTTGCAGGCCACATAAAAGCACTGACCTCATACGCCCATAGATATCATAATGGTGCAGGCCTCATAAAAGCACTGACATTATAAGCCCATCCATTTCATAATGGTGCAGGCCTCTTAAAAGCACTGACCTCATAAACCCGTAGATGTCATAACGGTGCAGGCCTCATAAAAGCACTGACCTCATAAA
>NW_020924493.1:0-910 GCF_003984885.1 Neopelma chrysocephalum | reverse complement strand
TAGATGTCATAACGGTGCAGGCCTCATAAAAGCACTGACCTCATAAAGCCCATCCATTTCATAATGGTGCAGACCTCATAAACGCAGTGTGATCATAAAGTCCATCCACTTCATAATGGTGCAGGTCTCATAAAAGCACTGACCTCGTAAACCTGTAGATGTCATAATGGTGCAGGCCTCATAAAAGCACTGACCTCATACGCCCATCGATGTTATAATGGTGTAGGCCTCATAATAGCACTGACCACATAAAATCCATCCAATTCATAGAGGTGCAGGCCTCATAAAAGCACTGACATCATAAAGCCCATCCACTTCATAATGGTGCAGGCCTCATAAACGCACTGACATCATAAAGCCCATCCACTTCATAATGGTGCAGGCCTCATAAAAGCACTGACCTCATAAGCCCATCGATGTCATAATGGTACAGACCTCATAAAAGCACTGACCTCATAAGGCCATAGATGGCATAATGGTGCAGGCCTCATAAAAGCACTGACATCATAAAGCCCACCCACTTCATAATGGTGCAGGCCTCATAAAAGCACTGACCTCATACGCCCATCGATGTCATAATGGTGCAGGCCTCATAAAAGCAATTACATCATAAGCCCATAGATGTCATAATGGTGCAGGCCTCATAAAAGCACTGACATGATAAAGGCCACCCACTTCATAATGGTGCAGGCCTCATAAAAGCCCTGACATCATAAAGCCCATCCACTTCATAATGTTGCAGGCCTCATAAAAGCACTGACCTCATAAGCCCATCGATGTTATAATGTTGCAGGCTTTATAAAAGCACTGACATCATAAAGCCCATCCACTTCATAATGGTGCAGGCCTCATAAAAGCACTGACCTCATAAGTCCATCGATGTCATAATCGTTCAGGCCTCTTAAAAGCA
>NW_020924492.1:0-1912 GCF_003984885.1 Neopelma chrysocephalum | reverse complement strand
GCACTGAACGCCCTCATCTACAGCCTCAGGAATCAGGAGCTCAAGGATGCCATGAGAAAAATGATGACTGGATGCTTTTCAGGAGCAATAAAGTGCCTCTTTTCTGGTGTGTAGCATTCAGAATGGGACTCCTTCATGGCCCAGCCTTCCTGCTCAGATTGTTTGTGGAGGTCATCAGGTTCCTCTTGCAATAGTTTTCTGTGCAATTAAATATTATTATGCATCTGACTTCTAATTTAGTGTCTACTCACTGACATTGACCCAGAGATGTAAAAATGATGAATTGTGTTCTCTGAGTATTTGAACAAAATAAAGGACCCTGCAGTGCCTTCTTGGTCCAAGACCCTTCTTCTCAGATGTCCCTAAAGGACAGCACACTGCAGGACTGGGTGTATTTGCAAACGGGAAAGGGACAATAATCCCAGCCCAGCAGCACTGCCAGGGAGCAGCAGGGCTTGGTCTTTGCAGAGCTGCTCTCTTGCCACTTCCACACTGTCCTCCTGAGCCCCTTTCTCGCTGTAAGGCCTGAGTGCTCTCTGAGCACAGTCCTGGGGGCTGGAAGCCCTTGGAGCACAGGCAGGGACAGGCCCTGGGAACTTGTGAAGCAGAGCTGGGCTCCCTTCCAGCATCTCCAGGATGCTGTGGGATCTTCTGAGGGCAGGGCATGTACTGGGTCACTCCTTCTGTGACCTTGCTCCAGGGCTGCAACTCTCCTGCAGTGACACCATGACACTCCTGCTCTCTGCTTTCCAGGTTTCATTTTCAGATCCAGTCTTCCCCTCCTGTTCACAGGGACATCCTGTGAGTGCTTCAGAGCTGCCGTCCTGGGGCAGCTCCTGCCCAGCGTGGGCAGGCACAAGGTCTCTCCACCTGCTCCTCTCACTTCCCCAGGGCCACTGTTTTCTGCAGCCTCCTCAGCCTTGCCCAGCACAGCCCTCCTGGCACAGTTGGACACAGCCCTTGTTCTACCCCCTCCTCAGGCACCTGCCCAACCCCCTCAGCTCCAGCCTGATGGTCAGAAAACTTCAGGGCAGGGAGGTACCAGGGCAAATGCTCAGGACACCCATGAACTGCAGGGAGACACCACTGGAGTGGTGGGTCTGTAGGGAGAAATCACGGCTGCCTCCCTTCTAAATCACCCTCAGGACCTGGACAAGCCTGGATTTTGTTTTGTTTCCATGAGGCCCTGCAGTGTCAAAACGGCCCCTTGATTGCATGGGGCTGCACAGTGTCCATAGGTTCCATTTTCCATGAGTTTCCCCAGTGTCACAATGGCCCCTTGGTTCTGTAGGGTTCCCCAGTGTCCCAAGGTCCATTTGGCTCCAAAAAGGCCCTATAGTGTGGCAGTGGCCCCCTGATTTTATGAGGTTCCACTGTGTTCCAGGGTTTCCTTGTCTCCATGAGGCACCAATGTGACACAATGGCTCCCTGGTTCCATGAGGTTCCAAAATGTTTCAGGGTTCCTTTTGTTCCATGGGGCTGCAAATATTAAATGGTCCCCTGGTTCTACAGGATTTCACAGTGTCCCTGTGTTCCTTTCTTTTTCATGAAGCCCTGCAGTGCTACAATGGCCCCTTGATTCCATGAGGTTGCACAGTGTCATCACAGAGCTGAGCCCAACCAGATGAAAGTTTGGGGGAGATTAGGAGGAACTGGGACAAAAAGGATTGGATATATGGGGAAAGAAAGAGGGACTTGACCAACAGAGAGGAAAGATTTTAATGAGGTAAAACCAGGTTCAGGGAATGCTGAGGGTGCTGAAACACTGAGTGGAAAAACATTCCTGATGGACCTTTATGCACTTTGTAACCTCAAGCCTCAACACTACCCAAAAGTGGTGCCCCTCCCATGGAAAGGAATCCACTGCTCTAATTCCAAGCCAGAAAAAGCCCAAACCCAGAACTCCAGACTC
>NW_020924491.1:979-3492 GCF_003984885.1 Neopelma chrysocephalum | reverse complement strand
GGGGAGGGGAGGGGACGGCCACCAGCAGTGCTGGGGACACCATGGGGTTGTGGGGGGGCCACCATCGGGGTCAAGGCCACCACAGGGGCGGGGACACAGCTGTGGTCAAGGCCACCATCGGGGTCATTGAGGCCACCGTGGGGTTGGGGTCACCCCTGGGATCGAGGCCACCCCCCCAGGGTCGGGGCTCTGCCACAGTCAGTGTCACTGCAGGGGCAAGGCCACTGCAGGGGCAGGGTCACCACCAGGTCTGGAGTCACCAGGAGGGTCAGGGACCCCCTGGGATGGGGGACACGATGGCACTGGGGACGCCACGGGGGGAGGGGTCGCCGCCGAGGTCGAGGCCACCACTGGGGGTGGTGTCACTGCTGCTGGTGAGGTCACCACTGGGGTCAAGGCCTCCCCACTGTCCCCAACACCCTCAGTGTCCCCGGTGTCCTCAATGTCACCGAGTCCCTGATGTCCCTGGGGTCCTCAGTGTCCACAACATCCCTGGTGTCCTTGGTGTTCCCAGTGTCCCTGGTGTCCCTGATGTCCCTGATGTCCCCGGTGTCCCTGGTGTCCCCGTGTCACCGCTCGAGGAAGCGCAGCCCGATGGGGGTGCCGGGGGCCAGCAGGGTTCGGGTCATGGGGGTCACACGGCCCCCCCCCGGGCTCTGGACGCACCTCAAACTGCAGCAGGATCTGGGGGGGGTAGGGACAGGTGAGGGACATGGGAGGGGACACGGGGACCCCAGGGGACACGGGGACAGCGGGGGACACGGGGACAGCAGGGGACACCCACCTGTGCCAGCGCCATGTGCAGCTGCAGCTCGGCCAAGCGGCGCCCGACGCAGCTGCGGGGGCCGAGGCCGAAGGGCAGCGAGGCAAAGGGGTGCCCGGGGCCGGGGGTGTCACCGGGGGTGTCACCGGGGTCCCCCGGGGTGTCCCCAAAGCCGTCCCCGGGGTCCCGGTGGCGCAGCCAGCGCTCCGGGCGGAAGGTGTCGGGCGCCGGGAAGAAGCGGCTGTCGCGGGACGTGGCGTAGTGGCAGAGCGTGATGAGGGTCTGGGGGGACACGGGAATCAGGGGGACGCGCTGGGGACCTCCTGGGGACCCTCGGGAGCGAGGGGTGTGTGTGTGGGGGGGTGTCCCCCCCGCTCACCTGGCGCGGCACCAGGTACTCGCCCACGCGGATGTCGCGGTCGGGGACCACGCGGGCGTTGGCCGGGATGACGGGGTACAGCCTGGGGGGCACGGGGGGGTCACCTCCCTGTCCTCGTCCTCAGCCCTGACCCCTCCTGTCCCCATCGTCATCCCTTCCTTGTCCCCATCCCCACCCTCGACTCCATCCTCATCCTCCCCCTCCCCCTCATCCTGATCCCCCCCATCCTCAGCATCGTTCCCACCCCCCTCCTTATCCCCATTTTAACCCCCATCCTCATCCCCGTGTCCCCGTCTCTGTGTCCCCGTGTCCCCACCCCTGTCCCCGTGTCCCCGTCACCTGAGTGTCTCCTTCACCACCGCCCTCAGCATTGGCAGCCGTCGCAGCGCGGCCGCGGTGGCACCGGCGCCGTCACTGCCGGTGACACCTTTGGTGACGCTGTTGGTGACACTGTTGGTGGCAGTGGCGGCCACCAGCTCTCGGTGCAGGGCCGCCTGTGCCCCCGGGTGCCGGGCCAGCTCGTACAGGCTCCAGGCCAGCGTGCTGGCCACCTGGGGACACGGGACGTGGGTGACACGGGGACATCGACGGGCCCCACGGGGATGCCCCAGTGTCCCCCCCTCACCGTGTCCACCCCCGCCAGCAGCAGCTCGGTGACGTTCCCGTAGATGCTGCTCATGGGGAGCCGCTCCCGGGCCAGCAGGTCGGTGACACAGGTGTCCCCCCGGGGCGGCGACCCCCGCGCTGCCACCGCGGCCACGCGACGGTCCACGTGAGCCTTGGCTGGGGACAACAACACCCCCTCAGTGTCACCGTGGCCATGGGACAACACCCCCTCAGCGTCACCCATGGGACAACACCCCCTCAGTGTCACCGCCACGTCCTGTCCACGTATCCCTTGGCTGGGGGGGGACGACACCGTGGCACTGTCACCATGGTCATGGGGCCCCACAGGATGTCTCTGTGTCCCCAAGGGATGGCCCCAAGTCCCCAGTGGGTGTCCCCATGTCCCCAGTGGATGTCCTCCTGTCCCCAAGGGATGTCCCCATGTCCCCAAGGGATGTCCCCGTGTCCCCAGTGGGTGTCCCCGTGTCCCCAAGGGATGTCCCCATGTCCCCAGTGGGTGTCCCCGTGTCCCCAGTGGGTGTCCTCATGTCCCCAAGGGATGTCCCCATGTCCCCAAGGGATGTCCCCATGTCCCCAGTGGGTGTCCCCGTGTCCCCAGTGGGTGTCCTCATGTCCCCAAGGGATGTCCCCATGTCCCCAAGGGATGTCCCCATGTCCCCAGTGGGTGTCCCCGTGTCCCCAGTGGGTGTCCTCATGTCCCCAAGGGATGTCCCCATGTCCCCAAGGGATGTCCCCATGTCCCCA
>NW_020924491.1:0-879 GCF_003984885.1 Neopelma chrysocephalum | reverse complement strand
CCTACAGGGACCCTCCCTGTCCCTCCAAGGGACTTTCCAAGTCCCCAGGTCCCCCTCTGTCCCCCAGTATCCCCAAGGACCCTTGGGTTCCCCCTCCCACTGTCCCCATGTCCCCGGGGTCTTCCATCGTCCCCAGGGTGCCCCCAAGTCCCAGGGTCCCCCCCTATTCCCATCGTCCCCATGTCCCCAGTGTCCCCATGTCCCCCCTGTTCCCAGGGTCCCCCATATTCCCAGGGTCCCCCCATCTTCCCAGTGTCCCCGCATCCCCAGGGTCTCCCATGGTCCCCAGGGTCTGCCATGGTCCCCAGGGTGCCCCATGTCACCCGTGCGCCCCTGCCCCCAGTGTCCCCATGTCCCCAGTGTCCCCATGTCCCCCCAGCCATCTCCTGGGTGCTGTTCTCCTCCCGCCTGGGCTGCCTGGAGGACAACGGGGACCCCGAGGCCACCGAGGCCACCGAGGGTGTGATCCGGTGCGTGGGAGCGGTGCTGGCACTGACCCTGGTGACGATGGCACTGCCCAGGCCCCTCCTGCGCCTCGTCCCCGCGCCCTGGGACGCCTTCTGCCGAGCCTGGGACCAGCTCTTCGCCTTCGGTGAGGGGACAGGGGACACTGCAGGGACACGGGGACATCCCCTGGGGACATCCCCTGGGGACATGAGGACATCCACTGGGGACACGGGGACACCCACTGGGGACATGAGGACACCCACTGGGGACATGGGGACACCCACTGAGGACACGGGGACATCCCTTGGGGACACAGGGACACTCATTGGGGACACGGGGACATCCCTTGGGGACACGGGGACACCCACTGGGGACATGAGGACATCCACTGGGGACATGGGGACATCCCTTGGGGACATGGGGACACCCACT
>NW_020924490.1:0-2413 GCF_003984885.1 Neopelma chrysocephalum | reverse complement strand
CCCCCCCAACCCCTCTACCCCCCCAAAACCACTCGAGACCCCCCCCAAACCACTGGAGACCCCCCCCCCCCACCTCCTCCAGGGTGGTCTCCGCGTCCCCCGCGGCGCAGCCCCCGCCGGGGTCCAGCAGGTTGAGCTCGTTGAGCCACACGAGCCCCTGGGGCAGCCTGTGGGGGGGGCAAACCTCAAACATTTGGGGTGGAGGGTCACGGGGGTGGGGGGGTCTCGGGGGGGGTCCCACCGACCTCTGGGCCGTGTCCAGGCCCGCGGTGACGTCCTGGGCCCAGACGGAGGCGGCTGCAAAGGGCAGGGACGAGGCCACGGCCGCGGCCTCAACGGGGGAGCGCACGGGGAGCAGCACCAGCACCGGCCCCGTGACCTGGGGGGGGGGGCGGGGGGTGCGTCAGGAGACCCCCAAATTGCACCAGACCCCCCCTGACCCCCCTCCCTGCCCCGGGGCACCCACCGGCTCCCGCAGGCAGCGCGAGGTGGGGGCGACCCCCGTGATCAGGGCGGGGGGGTAGAAACGACCCCCCCCCGGCGGCGGCGGCGGCACAGGCTGGAAAACCTGGGGGGGGACACGAGGGGGGGACACACAAAGGCCCTGCTGGGCAAAGAACCCCAAACTCCACCCCCCCCATAACGGCCAGAAACCCCCAAATTCCATCCCCGGGAGACCCCGAGGGGCAGGAACCCCCCAAAGTGTCCCCTGAGAGAGCCCCGACAGCCAGGAACCCCCAAACCCCAAACCCCAAACCCCACAAAGCCCAAAATCTCCCAAACCCCCCCCAAGGGGAACCCCAGCGTCCGGGAACCCCCCCAAATGACACCACGTCCCCTCCCCAGACCCCTCGTGTCACCCCAATGTCCCCATGGCCCCCCTCTCCTCTTCATTCCGGGCCTTTCACATCCCCCCTCAGGGTCTCCCCTCGCCTCAAACCCCTCCGGGTCCCCCCAAAATCCCTCCCCTGCTCCCCGCTCACCTCAGCCCCCTCCTCGAACGCCGCCCCCACCATTCCCCCGGGGTGGGGGGCCCCGGGGGGCAGCGGCCCCACGTCGGTGTTGGGCTCCAGGGGGTCCCCGACCCGCAGCCCCCCGAACCGGGCCCGGAGCCGCCGCTCCAGCGACCCCACGACCCCCTCCTGGGCCAGCACCACGCAGCCCCCCCACGGGAACTGTGGACACAAGCAGGGGTCAGGGGGGCTCCTGGAAGCCCCCCGGGCCCCCCTGAGAGCCCCCCCAGACTCACCAGGGCCGGGGGGGTCCCCACAGCCCCCACGATGGCAGCAGCAGCTCCGTCCAGGTCGGCAGAGTCCAGGACCACGACGACCACGGGGCCCCCCCGGGCCCACCCCAAACGCGGCCCCCGGCACGGGGACCCCCAGGCCAGGGCCTGCACCTGCTCCTGGGGGGGGGGAAAACACACGTGGGGATGTGTGGGGGGCACCGGGGGGCACAGGGACCCCCCCCAAGCCTCGCTCGGGTTCCCTCCACCCCATAACCCCGGTACCTGTGGGGCGCCCAGGAAGGTGACGGCGGCGACCTCGGGGTGGGTGCGGAGGGCCCGGCACAGCTCGGGGAGGGGTCCCGTGACCACGTTGAGGACCCCCGGGGGCAGAGCCCCCCCCTCCCTGCCCAGCTCCGCCAGGTACAGCAGCGGCGGCGCCGAATCGGGGGGGCACAGAACCAGCACCGTGTTACCTGCAGAGACCCCCCCCCGGAACAACTGGGACCCCCCGCGTGGATCCCTGGGACCCCCAGAACACTTGGGACCCCCAAAACACCCGGGACCCCCAAAACACCCGAGACCTCTACATGGACATCTGGGATCCCCAAAACACCCGGGACCCCCAAAATACCCGGGACACCTACATGGATCCCTGGGACTTCCAAAATACCTGGGAGCCCCAAAACACCCGGGACCTTTGCACGGACACCTGGGACCCCCAAAATACCTGGGAGCCCCTCATGGATCCCCTGGGACCCCCAAAATACCTGGGACCCCTACATGGACCTTTGGGACCCCCAAAACACCCGGGACCCCTGCAGGGATCCCTGGGACCCCCAAAGCACCTGCGACCTCTACATGGACACCCGTGATCCCACACAGACCCCTGGGACCCCCAAAACACCCAGGAGCCCTGCACAGACTCCTAGGGCCCCCCCATGTCCCCAGAGTTCCCCCCTCATCCCCAGAGTCCCCTCCTCATCCCCAGAGCCCCCCCCCTTGTCCCCAGAGTCCCCCCATGTCCCCAGACTCCCCCCTCGCCCCCAGAGCCCCCTCCTGGCCCCCAGGACCCCCCCCCCAACTCACCCATGGCCAGGGCCGGTCCCAGTTTCCAGAGCAGCCCCGGCACCGAGCAGGGCCCGGCCACCACCACGGCCACCACCCCTGGGGACAGCACAGGGGGGG
>NW_020924489.1:0-1539 GCF_003984885.1 Neopelma chrysocephalum | reverse complement strand
CCCCCCCCCTCTCACCGCAGCATCGCCCCCGCTCCGGCCACGAGCAGCAGGAGCCGCCCGACCGCGGGACCCCCCATGGCCGCTCTGAGCCCCCCCCGCCCCGAGCCCGACGGGGGAACCCCCTCGGGACACGCCCCGGGACACGCCCCTTCCTCGGGGACACGCCCCCTCCCATTGGGGAAACCGGGAACCCCCTCGGGACACGCCCCGGGACACGCCCCCTCCTCAGGGACACGCCCCCTTCCATTGCGGGCCCCGGATTCAAACCACCCCCCCCGTTCAAACCACGCCCCCTCCCGTTGAAATCAACGGGGAAGCCCCGGCAAGCCACGCCCCCTCCCCAAAGCCACGCCCACGCATCGGTTTAGGAGGTGCGCCCAAGCCACGCCCCCTTTTCAGAAAGACACGCCCCCTCCGATGACTGTGGCGATTAGGCCCCGCCCATCGCCCCGCCCCTCCACAAGCCACGCCCCCTAAATTGACTGTAATGGGTGCCCGCAAAGCCACGCCCCCTTAATTAACTTCGGAGGCCACGCCCCTCGAGGTCACGTGGTGCGGGGGCGGGGGTGACTCAGGGGGCGGGGAGGGGGAAACCCCAAAAACCGCCCCCACATCCGGGGGGGGCCCTAATGGGGGGCAGGGCCTGGGACCGCCCCCCCCCAAATTTTGGGGGTTCCCTGGGGTGGTTTGGGGGTATTTTGGGGTGGTTTGAGGTAATTTGGGGTGGTTTGGGGTATTTTGGGGTGTCCTGGCCGATTTTTAGGATATTTTGGGGTTCCCTGGGGTGTATTTTTAGGGTGTTTTGGGGGTGCCCTGGGATGTTTTGGTGACACCAGAGGGGCGTTGGTGGCACTGGGGGTGGCACTGGTGGCCCTGTGGGGGTGTTGGTGGCCCTTGAGGGCTGTTGGTGGCACTGGGGGGGTGTTGGTGGCCCTGGAGACACCAGAGGGGTGTTGGTGGCCCTGGGGGTGGCACTGGTGGCCCTGGGGGGGTGTTGGTGGCATTGGTGACACCAGAGGGGTCTTGGTGGCCCTGGAGGTCTGTTGGTGGCCCTGGGGGATGTTGGTGGCCCTGGGGGAGTGTTGGTGGCCCTGGAGGTGTTGGTGGCATTGGTGACACCAGAGCGGTGTTGGTGGCCCTGGGGGTGGCACTGGTGGCCCTGGGGGGGATGTTGGTGGCCCTGGGGGGTTGTTGGTGGCCCTGGTGGCACTGGAGGGCTGTTGGTGGCCCTTGAGGGCTGTTGGTGACACTAGAGGGGTGTTGGTGGCGCTGGTGGCACCAGAGGGGTGTTGGTGGCCCTGGGGGACTCTTGGTGGCCCTGGGGGGGTGTTGGTGGCCCTCGAGGGCTGTTGGTGGCCCTGGGGGGGAATTGGTGGCCCCTTTTTTGGGGGGATTTATCCCCGTTTTTTGGTGCCCCGCGGGTGTGGCCACGCCCCGCGGTGACGTCACGCTGTGGCGGGGGTCACTCGGGGTCACGTCGGGGTCGCCCCGGCGCTAAAACGGCCCCAATTACCCCCAAAAAAGGATTAAAAATGGGGG
>NW_020924488.1:0-1790 GCF_003984885.1 Neopelma chrysocephalum | reverse complement strand
CTGTTAACAGGACAGGTCGTCTCTGCCCATTCCCCCCAGCACATGAGGAGGGACAGTCCCAGCAGCCTCTTCCTCCCCATCCCCTGCCCGTCCCCCCGGGACTCACGAGGAGTTGTAGCTGCTGCCGTCCACCCACTGGAACCTCTCGCCCCTTCTGCGCAGCCCGAGCCAGTAATCTGTGTTGCTACTGAAGTGGAACAGGAAGCGCTGGGAGGAAGAGAGGAGTGGGCAGTGAGAGCTGCCCCAGCCTCCCCTCTGCCACTCACACCCCCAGAGCCCCTCACTCACCATTGCCTCGTCGCTGAGCACGGCCAGGGAGGCCCCAAGCTCGGAGCAACGATTCTGAGCCCCTTTCCAGCTCTCCTGATCTGTCGAGAGGTTGTAACAGACCCTGTTGTATCCGATCCAGCCCTCGGGACAGGCCAGAAACTGTCGATCCTTAGGTGTAACTGGATTCTCTCCATGACTTCCTACTCTCTCTCCTACTGGAGAGAGAAAGGGAGAACGTCTGAGGATTCCCCTCCACAGGGAGCCCCAACCCTGTGCCCAGAGCTGCCTCTGTGCCAAGACAGCCGCTCCTTCCTCACCTGCCGAGGCAGCTGCTCCTTCCTTACGTGCCAGCACAGCCACGGCCACCACCAAAGGCAGGATCACTAACACTGACAGGGCCAGCACCACGGTGAGCACCGGGTGGGATCTGAACCAATTGCCTGGAGCTGGAAAGAGCCACTGGCCGTGAGGACGGGGCTGTCCCGAGCAGGCCCAGCCCTCACATCCCAACACCGAGGCAGCCAGAAGTGTCGGCACCAGCCACTGACGGGGCCCAGAGGCCTCTTGCAGACCTCTGGAGCAGCCTCACACTTGCCAGCCCTGCCCTGGTGGGGCGACCCTGTCCCCTCCCTACAGGACACAGGTGGCCCTGCACTCACCCTGACATTTTCCAGGGGTCCTTCTGTGTATATTCCTTGTTTCTGTTCCATTCCGGAGACTCAGGGACTCCTCTGCACTCCTACCATTCCTGCTGCTTCCACTCTCCATATCTTGAATCACTTCAAAGTTAGGAGAGGCACCTTCCTGACTGGGACAAGCTACATCTTGAACCTGAGCCATCGCTAGGGGTGAAAAAAAACTTCTTTGAGTGCAGATTAAATGTGAGCATTGTGTCAGACTGTAGAGAACAGTCCAGAGAGGGACTGGGAACTCATTTATCCCAGGTACTGTGGGATGAGGGACCTGGGCAGCGTTTCTGACTGACAGAGGCTCAGCAGCCAAGGCTGCACCTGGACTGCCAGTGCCTTCCCCGTCTCACGCCGCGCCGCCCCCTCCGGCTATGCCGCCGCGCCCCGCCCCGCCGCCCGGCCCGCCGCACCGCCCGGCTGGCTCACAGGGGGGACGAGGGGAGGGAAGGGGGGAGTAGAAGAGTGGGGAGGGGGGGAAGGGGAGGCAGGGGAGGGAATGGGGGAGAAGGGGATGAAGGGGGTGAAGGGGGGGAGGGGGGAGCGGGGGCGGTAAGGGGGGGGAGGAAAGGGATGGGGGGGGAGCGATGGGGCTGCGCGGGGCCGGCGCGGAGACCCGGTGAGAGCTCCAAACACTTCACCCCCAGTGCCCGCCAGAGCCCCCTCCCAGCACCGCCGACATCCTCCACCCAAGGCAGGACGAACCCTCCAGACCCCCCCTTTTCGCCCCCTCCCGTTCCCCGAGCCCCGGCAGCACCGAGCGGATCCCACCTGCGCCTGGACCACGCGATCCCGCAGTGTGCGGGGCCGCTTCTCCGCCGGCTGCTCCGCCCC
>NW_020924487.1:0-1675 GCF_003984885.1 Neopelma chrysocephalum | reverse complement strand
TTGTCGCAATTGCGTGCTACCGTTAGTGACAGTGGAATCCAGGGTGAGCCTGCCCGACAAATGTTAAATTATATTTGGGGTAGCAACTTGCTTTTACCAGCAGATATTAAGAGTATTATGAAGTTGGTTCTTTCACAGCACCAGCAAATGCTTCATAATGCACACTGGCAGGCGCTTTGCCAGGAGTCCGTAGCGATTCAGAGACCGGCAGCTGACCCTTTGAACGGGGTTACGCTAGATGAATTGATGGGTTTGGGACCGTACACCAGATTAGAGGCACAAACGTTAATAGGGCCCGATAAGATCAGGGAGTCTATGCGCCTAGCCCGTCTCGCTCTAGATCAGATCAAGGCTCCGGGAGGAATTCCGTCATATATGGGGATCAAGCAGGGAAGAGAAGAGCCTTTTGGATCATTTATAGACAGAGTCGCTAATGCCATTCAGTCAGCAGGAGTTCCTGAATATATGTACGGAGCGCTGCTAAAACAGTGTGCGCTGCAGAACTGTAATTCTACAGCCCGCAGTGTTATTGTCACACTCCTGGGTAATTGGTCAATTGAGGAGCTATTAGAGCGAATGACGCACATACCCCAGGGGCCTAATGCCATGTTAGTGAACGCAGTTAGGGAGCTGGGTGAAGGCTTAAAGGAGCAGGCGAAGGCTACTAGCTCTCAGGTTTTAGCCGCACTTGCGCCCCTACAAGCTCCGACCGGAGCCACGCAGCGAAACAGAACAGCAAAAAGGCGTTGCTTTCGGTGTGGAGCGTACGGACACATGCGAAGAGAGTGCCAGGCCGGTCCAGTATGGTGTCCTCGCTGTCAGCAAAACACGCATGTTCCTGCTATGTGCTGGCATGGATCGGGAAACGGGAAAGCCAGCGCGAAGGGGTCCCGTGCCAAGACACAAGTGACGGCTCCAACCACTCACAGCTTCCCGGCTCAGACTTCACACTGCGTCCCGCAACCAGAGGGAGTCTCGGCTTGGACCTGGCGACCACAATAGACTGCACCCTCATAGATCAGCGTCCTCAAAAACTATCGACAGGAGTGTACGGACCAGTGTTAATTGATGGCAAACCAGTTGGGGCTTTGCTAATAGGTCGATCCTCGGCCACAATGGCTGGATTAACTGTTTTAGTGGGACTGATTGATGCCGATTACACCGGAGAAATATTAATTATGGTAAATACACTATTTCCACCTTTGCATATACCAGCTAAATCCCGTATTGCACAACTAATACCACTACCTCAAATCGCTTCTGGACTATCGGACAAGCCCGAACGAGGAGATCAGGGCTTTGGATCTACTGGTGCATCGACTCTGCTAACAATAGACCTGGCCAGACGACCACGAAAAGCCATCCAACTGCAGTGGAACTCGCAAACTGCACATTTAATTGCTCTTTTGGATACGGGAGCTGACGTCAGTATTGTTGCAGCTCGCAAGTGGCCCACATCATGGCCCTTAGAGAACGCAGGAGCAACAGTTGCAGGAGTGGGTGGTCTGACTCTGGCGAAAAGGTCCCCTCCAATAACTATTGTATTGGATGAAATGACTGTGAACTGTAGCGTGTCTGTTCTCCCCCTGCCCGATGGAGTACAAGCATTGATAGGGAGAGACATTCTCGCACAGATGGGGATGGTTCTGACTAACGAACCAAGATCCCCTTTAGC
>NW_020924486.1:0-2373 GCF_003984885.1 Neopelma chrysocephalum | reverse complement strand
GACAGTTCCCAGGTTTTGGTGCTGTGATGGGTTGGGAGAGAAGGCCAGGGAGACAGAGGAGAGAAAGAGCAGGAGAGAGGTGTCCTCAGTGGGAAGGAGCTTCTTGGACTTGTGGAGCTGCTCTAGGGGATGAAGAAATTGGGTGAACTTTTATGGGTGAGGGTCAGAGGAGAGACTGGTTTGGGTTACATTTTTATGTGAGACAAAGATCCCATTCAAGTTGGCTTTGATAACCCTGGAATTGACTGGAAAGGCACCAGGACAGGATGCAAAGAGTCCCAGAGGTTTGTGCAGGGTCTTGGTCAAGACAGCCCTTGGCAGACAGGCCTTTAGAGCACAGCTGCCAGGTTGGTGGACAAGAGGGAGGCTCATGTGCATCTGCTTCTCTCCAAGAGGAATCAAGAGGTTGCCATAGTAACTGACAGTAGCGATGGGACTGTATGATGCTTGACATGGTAACTGACCATAGCCATGGGACTGTATTATGGTTGCCATGGTAACTGACTGTAGCAATAGGACTGTATTAAGGTTGCCATGGTAACCAACCATAGCAATAGGCATTTATGATGGTTGCCATTGTAACCGGCCATAGCAATGACAACATATGCTGGTTGCCATGGTAACCGACCATAGCAATGGGAATGTATGATTGTTGCCATGGTAACCAACCCTAGCACTTGGAATGTGTGATGGTTGCCATGGTACGTGACCGTTGCAATGGGAATGGGTGATGGTTGCCATGGTAACCAGCTGTAGTAATGGGAATGTGTGATGGTTGCCATGGTAACTGAGCATAGCAACAGAAATATGTGAGGGTTGCCATGGTAACCAACTGTACCAGTGGGAAGTATGATGGTTGTCATGGTAACTGACGGTAGCAACAGGAATGTATGATGGTTGCCATAGTAACTTACCATGGCATCTGACAGTAGCGGGTGGTATGATGGTTGCTATGGCAACTAACCATAGTAACGGGAATGAATTGCTGATGGTTGCCATGGTAACCGAACTTAGCACTTGGAATGTGTGATGGTTGCCATGGTAACTGACCGTAGTAATGGGAATGGGTGTTGGTTGCCATGGTTACTGACCCTAGGAACAGGAATGTATGATGGTTACCATGGTAATCGACCGTGGAATGAGAATGTGTGACTGTTGCCATGGTAACTGACTGTAGTAGTGGGAAGTATGCTGGTTGCCACAGTAACTGACTTTAGCAATGGCAATGTATGATGGTTGCCATGGTAACCAACCATAGCAAAGGGAATGTAAGATGGTTACCAAGGTAACTGACTGTAGCAAGAGGAATGTATGATGGTTGCCATTGTAACTGAGCCTAGCAATAGGACTGTATGATGGTTAGCATGGTAACTGACCATGGAAATGAGAATGTATGGTGGTTCCCATGCTAACTGATCGTAGCAGTGGGAAATATGGTGGTTGCCATGTTAACTGACTGTAGCAATGGGGATGTATGATGGCTGCCATGGTAACCGACTGTAGCACTAGTATGATGGTTGCCATTGTAACTGACAGTGCAAATGAGAATGTATGCTGGTTTTAATGGCAACTGACTGTAGCAATGGGATAGTATGATGGTTGTCATGGTAACTGACCATAGCAATAGGAATGTATGATGGTGACAATGGCCCACTGATTCCATCCTTTTCCCCAATGTCACAATGACCCCTTGATTCTATGAGATTCCACAGTGTCACAATGGATCCTGGATTCCATGATATTCCGCAACGTCCCGTTGGTTCCCTTTGGTTCCAAAAGGTTCTGGGATGTCACACTGGCCCCTTGATTCCCTGACGTTCCACAGAGTCCCAGGGTCCTTTTGATTCCATGAGGTTCCACAGTGTCCCATGTTCCCTTTGGTTCCAGGAGGCCCCAGTGTATTCCAATGGCCCCTGGATTCCATGACATTCCACAGTGTCCTGGGGTTCCCTTGTTTCCCTGAGTTTTGGCAGTGTCCCTGGGTCCCTTTGTTCCCAGCAGGTTCTTTTGTTTCCATCAGGCCCTGCCACGTCCCAGACTCCCTTTGGTTCCATGAGGTTCTGCATGGTCACAATGTTCCCTTTATTCCATGAGGTTCCACCATATCCCAGGGTTCCTTTGGTTCCATGGGGTTCCACAGGGCCAAAACTCCCTGGTTCTTATCCTTCCAACATTTCTGGGCCCATTCTATCCCTGCCTGGCATGGAGCACCATTGTGTTTCTGCAGGAATGGATCCATGGCCATCCTGCCACTGCACCAATTGAATGCTGCACAAACGTCACTGCAGGCCCGACACTGGATGCAGGAACAGTCTGGGAACTACAGGCCTGCTCCCATTCAGCAGAGCCAGTCGGGGTCACAAAGAGCACAAG
>NW_020924485.1:0-5976 GCF_003984885.1 Neopelma chrysocephalum | reverse complement strand
TACCAAGTCCAAAGCCCACTACTCAGTGCAGATGGTCAAACGCTTCTGACAGATAAAACCTCCATTCTGAATAGATGGTCTGAACACTTTCAGACTCTTTTCAGTACCAACCGTGTAGTATAAGACTCAGCAATTCAGTCCATCACATAACAACCGGTGAAATTCGAATTGGATACTGCCCTCACTTTAGGAGAAACCCTCAAGGCCATACAGCAGGTGAAAATTGGCAAGGCAGCTGGGGTTGATGGAATTCCACCTGAAGTCTGGAAACATGGGGGCCTTGCACTCCATGCTAAATTTCATGAGCTTGTGGTGCGCTGCTGGGAACTAGGTGAACTACCTTCAGACCTTCGTGATGCAGTCATCATCACCTTGTATAAGAAGAAAGGTACTAAATCAGACTGCTCAAATTACCGTGGTATTACTCTGCTCTCCATTGCTGGCAAAATCTTGGCAAGAATACTCCTGAACAGACTAATTCCCGCTATAGCAGAAGAAATTCTACCTGAATCTCAGTGTGGCTTCAGAGCCAACAGGAGCACCACAGACATGATATTTGTTCTCAGACAACTGCAAGAGAAGTGTAGGGAACAGAACAAAGGTCTCTTTGTAACCTTTGTCGACCTCACCAAGGCTTTCGATACTGTGAGCAGAAAAGGTCTTTGGCAGATTTTGGAACGTTTAGGTTGTCCCCCCAAGTTCCTTAAAATGATCACCTCACTTCATGAAGATCAGCATGGCCAAGTCAGATATGGCAACACACTTTCTGAGCCCTTTCTAATAAAGAACGGCGTGAAACAAGGCTGCGTTCTCGCTCCTACCTTATTCACAATCTTTTTCAGTATGATGCTCCAAAGGGCCACGGCAGACCTCGATGATCAGGACGGTATCTACATTCGATATCGTACCGATGGAAGCCTATTCAACCTAAGGCGACTGAAGGCCCACACTAAGACCCTGAACCATCTTGTCCGGGAGCTGCTTTATGCTGATGACGCCGCCCTTGTCGCTCACACAGAAGCAGCCCTGCAGCGTTTAACATCCTGCTTTGCAGATGCTGCTGAACTCTTTGGGCTGGAAGTCAGCTTAAAGAAGACTGAAGTTCTCCATCAACCTGCACCTCAGGAAGTCCTCCATCATCCCCACATCACCATCGGCCAATCAGAACTCAAATCAGTCCAACAGTTTAATTACTTAGGCAGCCTCATCTCCTCAGATGGTAAGATTGACAGGGAGATAGACAATAGGTTAGCGAAGGCATATAGTGCTTTTGGAAAACTCCATGAAAGAGTATGGCGTAATAAACACTTGAAGAAAGGTACCAAGATCGGTGTCTACAGAGCCATAGTGCTGTCTACTCTTTTATATGGTTCCGAAACATGGGTCATCTACCGCCACCACCTGCGTCTCCTAGAACGCTTCCATCAACGCTGCCTCCGTACAATCCTGAACATCCACTGGTCAGATTATGTGACCAATACATCTGTTCTTGAACAGGCAGCAATCACAAGTATTGAAGACATGCTACTGAGAACACAGCTGCGCTGGGCAGGGCACGTCTCCAGGATGAAGGACCACCGCCTCCCTAAGATCCTGCTTTATGGTGAACTTGCCTCCGGCTGCCGCAAGAGAGGAGCTCCGAAGAAAAGATACAAGGACTCCCTGAAGCAACAACTCAGCCTTGGGCATATTGATCACCATAACTGGTCTACTCTGGCCTCTAACCGGGAGGCCTGGAGACAGTCCATTTATAACGCCGCTGATGCTTTTGAGAAAGCACGCAGGATCACTCTTGAGGAGAAAAGACAACGCAGAAAGAATCGAGCCTTGCAGAATATACCATCTAAGGAGTCTTTCTGCTGTGTCTTTTGCAACCGGACTTGCCTTTCTCGTATTGGCCTTTTTTTAGCCACCAACGCGCTTGCAAGAATAGTGGGTAGAGCCCTTCCCAAATCTTCATTCGCGAAGCCTAGCCATGATGATGATGATCCATTGCCAAGAACCAATCCATGCTGTAGGGACATTGTGCAATCTACTGGTAATTATGGGACATGTCAGTCCTAATAATGCTTCTTGAAGATCCTCATTAGTACATAGGTACCACTCAAGATCATTTTTCTGCATTGGTAATCGTATACGTGCAGGCTCTTGAGCATCAATTTGTAACACACGCTCTCTACCCTTTTTTATCAGGGCTGCCAACATTTCAATTTTTTGTAAAAGTGTTTTAGACTGTTGTATGCTAGTTGATAACCATTCTAAAACCCCTATATCCTCCCCCGTTTCTGTTTGTGATTGTGTAATAGCACCCAAAATGTATCGTTTATCAGCCCAAAAGGTAAGTTCTAAAGGTAATTCCCATTGTCTTCTCCGAACACGGCCCTGAGTGACACAATCTAAAATTTGTTGGAGTATGAGTTGTTGGTGCTTTGTGACAGTAATTTTGGTTGTTGGGTCTGCTCCTTTTAATAGGGGTCGCAATTCAGCTAAAAGGTCAGCAGGGATTCCCACAACAGGACGTAGCCATTGTAAATCACCAAGAAGTTTCTGTGCATCATTCACAGTGCGCAATTTTGATTGGAATACCAATTTCTGTGGGATAACAGCATGTCGAGAGATAGTCCAACCCAAATATCTCCATGGTTCTGTCGTTTGAATTTTTTCATCTGCTATTATTAACTTATATTGTTCCAAATGTCTGCGAATTATTTGTATTTGTTCGGGTACAAACTCCTCAGGCTGGCAAAACAATATATCATCTACGTAGTGATAAATTATACAATCCGGCCATCTGCGTCGTAGAGCTCGTAATGCATTATCCACATATAGCTGACACAAAGTTGGACTGTTCCTCATTCCTTGTGGTAACACTGTCCACTCAAATCGTTGATCAGGCCTTTCTCTGTTAATAGCAGGTAATGTAAAAGCAAAACGTTTAGTATCCCGAGGATGCAATTGAATCGTAAAGAAACAATCCTTTAAGTCTACAATCAGTAAGGACCAATCCATGGGAAGCATTGCAGGATTTGGTAGTCCAGGCTGTAAAGCCCCCATGGCTTCCATTTGTGAGTTAACTGCTCTCAGATCATGTAATAATCGATATTTTCCAGACTTTTTCTTTATTACAAATATGGGTGTATTCCAGGGACTAGTAGAAAGTTTTAAATGTCCTAGATCAATTTGTTCTTGTACTAATTCATGAGCAGCTTCCAGGCTTTCCCGTTTTAAAGGCCATTGCTTAACCCATACTGGAGTATCAACAATCCAAGTAATAGGAATTGGGAAAGACCAAGCAATGGCTATTCCCCCAAAGGGTAATCATTGGAGAGTTTCATCCCAATTTGTGTTAAAACATCTCTCCCGATTAGGCATTGTACTGTTGGTGGAAGCTGCACAACAGACAGGACAGCACTGGCCACACGGCCCTCCACCTCGATGTTTACGGTAGGAGTCCGCATAGCAATTGAGGCACCCCCAATGCCAGTCACAGTTGTAGTAGCAGGTTGCAGAGGCCAGTGTCTAGGCCAACAATGAGGTGCTATTATGCTGGAATCAGCTCCTGAATCTAGTAAAGCATCCAGTGTTTTTGTTCGATCCTTCCAAATAATTGTAACTTTATGTTTTGGCCTCTCACTTAAATCCAGTGTTAGTAAGGTAAGTCCCCTTGTAGAACCAAATCCACGATCTCCACGTTGCATCAGTTGTCGGTCGTTGGTTAAAGGTTTTGCTAACTGAGGCAAAGGTATTAATTGAGCAATACGTTGTCCTTTAGGAATCCTCAAAGGTGGAAAAATAGTATATGCCATAACCATTATCTGTCCAGTGTAGTCAGCATCAATTAATCCAGGCAGCACAAATAATCCAGCAAGACTCGCCGATGATCTGCCAATCAACAGTGCCCCAAATGCTTGTTTATTTATTACCAAAGGCCCGTAGATACCAGTGGGAATCTTTTGAGGTTGGGTGGACAGCAAGGTGACTTCTAATGTCGTGGCCAGATCCAATCCGAGGCTACCGGCTGTGGCAGGTTGTAATCCGAAAGCATTGGCTGAGGCTGTGGTTGCGGCTGGTTGCAGCTGTTCTCCTGTCCGTGAAACGGATTGTTCGATGAAAAGTTGTTGGCCGGGGTTATCTGTGCTGCAGCGACGACTTGTGTCTGAGCGCGGCCACTGCAATTCCTCGCGCTCCACCGTGAGTTTCCCGAACGGCTTCGGCAAGCAGAAGTGTTGTGGGTGGAGTTCTGACACTGCTGACACCAAATTCCTGTTGCTCGGCACTCTCTTCGAAAGTGTCCAGTAGCTCCGCATCGATAGCACTTTGATCGAGTTTTTCCATCTGTGGAGTTATTAGCCTTTCCCTGGAGGGGTGCAAGAGCTGCTAACACTTGAATTTGGGAACTTTGAGCCTGTTCTTTAAGTTCCTTAACTAAGTCCTGAGTCTGTTCTTTAAGCCCTTTAGTAAAATCCTGAATAGCATTGACTAAAAATGCATTCTCTCCTGTTGGTATTTGCAATATTTTGTCTAATAATTCTTCTATAGTCCAATAAGGACCCAATGTATTTATTACTTGTTTAACCATTGAGTTAGCATTCTGCAAAACACACTGCTTTAGCATGGTTCCCTTCATATAATCTGGGACCCCAGCCTTTGTTATAGCAGCCGTTAACTTGTCAACATATTCACCAAAAGATTCATTCCTTCCCTGTTTTAAGCTCATATATAATGGCACTCCCCCTGGTTCCTTGACTCTATTTAATGCTTTCCTTACAAGGTCCATTGCCTCTCTAATTTTATCTGCCCCAATATGTACCTGTGCTTCGGTTCGGGAATATGGACCTGTTCCCATTAGTTCATCTGCTGTAACACCGTGCAAAGGGTCTCCCTGTTGCCTGATTACAGCAACACTTTCATTAACATATGCTTGCCAATAAGCATTAAACAAAAGTTGCTGATGTTCTGTGAGTATCATTCTTGATATAGAACGGAGATCTGAGGGTAGCAAAAGTTGAGTGGCCCAGAAATAATCTAACATTTGTTTAACAGGTTCTCCATGCAAACCAAATTCACTTACAGTGCTCCGCAGCTGTGTCAAAAGTTTCCAATCTAATGGAGTTATAGTGGCATTTAGCCCTCCCCCTGGCACTTGATTATAAATAACTGGAAATGCCATGCCCTCTGCCACCTGCAATTCTCCTGACAGGCAATGTTTAGCAATTGCTGCCCACGTGTCTCTCCGCTCCTTAGCTATGGCCTCCACCGAGTCAGTGCTTGCCCCAGGGACAGGCATCACAGCATCTAAAGCAGGAGGAGGGGGTGCTGGTGGCTCCAGCAATGGGTCAGCGTTACTGCTTAAAGGTTCTGCAGGGGCAGGAGGGTCAGGAGGGGTTGCAGAAGGGGGAGCCGTGTTTTCATTAGGAGGGGGAGCAGACGGCTGTGCTGGGAGCATGACTGATTGAACTGCAGGGGGAGTCGGGGAAATAGAGAACCAATCCCTGTTGTGTTGCTGCATACCTGGAGCTTGCTCAGCAGCTCGTTTCTCTGCCTCATGTTGTAACAATGTATCATTCACCACCTTCCAAAGCTTTCCCAGCTTTTTTGCAACTTTATCCTCCTCTAGAATGGCCTCACATATTTTATCTCCAAACTTTCGCCATTCTTCTAAAGAATGCACGGTATGCGGATTGATAAAACAGCCTTTTGCATACCCGAAAGCAAGCAATCCTGGTAATTCCTTTTTTAAATCTATATCTTTAATACCCTTTTTCTGCAAAAATTCAGAAAATAAACTATATGCCGCTTCCCTTTCCATTTTTTACCTATTTTTTAGCGCGCTCTTGCAGCCTCCAGGGTCCAGCAGCACGTAACGGTAGAACTCGTCCCAGGTGACGCTTCAAGGGTCCGAAGTTGCGAAGTTGCCAACTTTTTGACCGGGTCCGAGGTTGCTTTTCTTGCCAACTTTTTGACCGGGTCCGAAGT
>NW_020924484.1:0-3219 GCF_003984885.1 Neopelma chrysocephalum | reverse complement strand
CTTTTTCTTTTGCTCCTGTATTCTGTGTGTTAGCTTCTGTCTTTGCTGAAGGCAGTGGCAGAAGGCAATCTGGTTGGGCAGGAGGGCTGTCATGGGTTCTGCCTTGGTTGCTGCTGGGAGTGAGGAGGCACAGCCGCCTCTCTGAGTAAGGCTGGGCCCTTGGAACTGGGTGTGTGCAATTTTGTGCTGGGCAGAGCTCTCTTTTTCTTGTGGGGGTTGAAGGTGCACTGTCTCCTTCAGGCACAGGCAGCCCACCAGGACACATCAGGTCAAATCGGAGGCAGTAACTGTGATTCCATGAGAATCCAGTTGGAAGAAAGGATTAGAGATCTGGAAAGCGAATTGGACAGGGTCAAAAAAACCCAAGAAGAGAGTGCTTCTTGGAAAGAAGCAACACGGGGAGAAATGGAAATGTACAAAGACCTGTATCTGGAGGAAGTGAAAACCAGAAGATGCCTAGCCAAGAATTTGGAAAGGTAAGTCCAGGCTTTTTGGGAGTGGGAATAAGAGACTCCTTTTTCTTCCTGCATTTTCCTTGGAAATCCATCTTCTCCATCTGGCCAGCATGATTGCCCTCCATTGGCCAACAGGGTCTGATGGAGTTGCCAAGACACTCTCCTTGATATTTGAAAAGTCGTGGCAGTCAGGGGAAGTCCCAGGTGAGGGGAAAAAGGGAAACCCACTGTCCCCATCTTTGAAAGGGGGAGAAAGGAGGGCCCTGGGAACTGCCAACCTGTCAGCCTCCCCTCTGTGCCTGGGAAGGTCAGGGAAAAGATCCTTCTGGAAGCTCTGTCAAGGCACGTGGATGACAGGGAGGTGATTCCAAGCACCAGCACAGCTTCCCCAAGGGCAAGTCCTGCTTGACCCACCTGGTGGCCTTCTAAGATGGAGTGACTGCATCAGTGGACAAGGGCTACCCATGTCATTTCCCTGTCATTCTGGAAAGCCTTTGACACAGTCCCCCACAACATCCTTCTCTCCAGACTGGAGAGAGACGGATTGGATGTGTGGACTGTTAGATGGATAAGAAATTGGGTGAACAGTCCCATGCAGAGGTAGTGATCAATGGCTCAGAGTCCTGAGGGCCATCAGTGCCGAGTGGTGTCCCTCAGGGCTCTGGATTGGGATATGAAGATATTGGATATGAAGAACCAGTGTTCTTTCATATCTTCACTAATGAGGGGAGCCTCCAAGAAGGATGAAGAGAGTGCATTGAAAAGAGCCTGTAGGGAGAGGACAAGGGGGAATGGTTTCAAAGGGAAAGAGAGTAGGTTTAGATTTGATCCTTGGAAGAAATTGGTTCCTGGGAGGGTGGTGAGGACCTGCAACAGGTTGCCCAGAGAAGCTGTGGCTGCCCCATGGCTGGAAGTGTTCAAGGCCAGGTTGGATGGGGTTCTGAACAAGCTGGTCTGGTGGAAGGTGTCCCTGCCCACAGCAGGAGGCTTGGAACTGGATGATCTTTAAGGTCCCTGCCAAGCCAAGCCATTCTAGGCTTGGATGCTGTCTGTGCTGTTTCTGTGAGACTGTGGGGAAAAGGCTGGTTCTTTCTGTGTTTCATGGTTTTCTTCACTAATTTGCTGTGCAGGGTGGAAAAGCTTCTGAGGATAGAGAGCAGGAAAGTCAGAGTTAACAAAGAGAAAGAAAGCCAGTCCCAGCTGGAAGAAATGAAGACCAGATATTCTGAAAAGGTCAAGGAAGTTGAGAGATTACGAACTGAGGTGAGCTGTGCTCTGGGTGGGGCTTTTTGGTTGTGGTGTTACTTCTTTTGCAACCTGGGAGATGCTTTTCCTCTATTTCTTGTCACATTGATGATTTTTTTTCTCTTGGCTGCATTTTGGATGTGATGGGCTTTTCTTAATGCTCCTTCTGCTGTTGCAGTGGTAGATGACTCGAACTAATCCGGAGGTAGTTCTCCTTCTGGGGAAAGATGCAAATGTTGAGGGCAGAGCAGTAGGTGTAAGGGCTGCTGGAGGCCAGGCTGTCCTGCAGAGGAAGGGCAAGCCAGGAGTGGCAGCAGCCTGGCAGGGTGCGTGAGCTCCCGGGCCAGGGAGCCGTCCCACAGGCCCTGAGCAAGAAGAGCAGAACAGGTCTGCTGCCAGTAAGCGGGGTCAGCCAAGAGTGCAGATCCCCCGGCTGGGCCTTAGGGATGGGCAGGTCTGCCGTCCTGGCAGGACATCCCGTGCATGGGCTGAGAGCAGTGGGGCCCAGCTCAGGCCTGGCTGCAGCTTGAGGGAGGCTGTGACAGCGTCCTCTGGGTGTGAGAGATGAATTCCTGCCCTGGGAGAGAGGGGAGGAACTCCGCTGTCACTGGCAGGGCACGATCAGCCCCCGAGCCCTGTCTCAGGCACCAGCTGAGCAGGAGGCACTTGATGCTTTGCTTTTCTGCACAGTGTTGTTGCTGCCCAGGGCACAATGAGGACAGGGGCCTCCCAGGGGAAAATCTGTCACTTATTGCTCACGGGGAGCTCTTTCAGCCCATCTGGTGGTGGGGAGCCAGAAGGGCTGTTCCCAGCAGTGCTTTTGAGGCTGCTCTGCCTGTGCAGCAGTGCCATGGAACCTCTCATCCCCTTCTCCGCTCGTCACTCGGATCCGTTGCTAAAGCGGCGTCTGTCAGAGTCACGCTTGGGTTTGGAGGCATCACTGTGGAATGGCTTCCTGCCTCTGCAGGGACTCCTTTGGAGTCCAGAAGCTTGGAGCATTTTTGCATGAGGAACTCCAAAAGGATGGGAACCTGAGGAATCCTGTGACAAATGATGTGAAAGCTGTTCTTGCTGGAAAAGAAGAGCCTGGTTGCACTTTGTTTCTAGTCCTGAGGCAGCAGATGATGAATAGAGTCTCCCTGGGCACCCCCTTTTGGGGTTTTCCCAGAATTCACTGCCTTTCCACCACGCTGAGTCCCTTTTGTTTTCTTTCTGCCTGCAGGTTGCTGAACTTTCCCAGCAGCTGGACAGGGAGTCTAAACAGTGCACGCAGCTGGAAGCCAAAAACCAGGATCTGCAGGAAGAGCTGTCTACCCTGCGTGGGAAGTGCGAGAACCTGGCGATGGACAAATGCCAGCTGCAAGAAGAGCTGGCAAAACTCCGGCACCATTTGGAGACCAATGTGGTGGATCGCAGCCAACTAGAACAATGTAAAAGAGAGGTGGAAGAACAAGCTGAGCAGGAAATGAGACAAAAACTCCAAGAAGTCAATGAGTTTTTGCAAGTAAGTGAATTTCTC
>NW_020924483.1:26476-143621 GCF_003984885.1 Neopelma chrysocephalum | reverse complement strand
AAGCGAGAGTCAGTGATGTCTATAATAAATAAACTTTGGTTGTATGATCGAAGGCCCACTACAGGCCCGCATCTCCACTGTAGAGACACTGATTAAGGACCTCAAGACACTAACTACAGAGGTGAAAGATAAACAGGAGAGACTGAAAGAGAGGATGAGGGAAACAGTTTCCATATGGCACCAGTGAGAACCAGAGGGCCCCCAGCTAGAGAGAGCAGACAGACCTCACGAACCAAGTTGTGGTATTTCCTAGCTGACCATGGAGAAGACATGAGACGGTGGGACAGCAAACCTACCCGTGCCCTAGCAGCCCAAGCACAAGAGATGAAAGAGAGCGGAAAAGGGAAGTCCGTGAAAGTGAGTGCAGTACGGGTATCCTGTGGGCAGGGATCTGACCCGCTAGAAGGTACCTCCCATCGGTATTCACAAGAGAAAAACGGTGATTGGCAGGATGAAGACCGATATTAGAGAGACCCTGCCTCTAGCCAGGTGAAGGCACAGGACAACCGTGTCTATTGGACTGTGTGGATCTGATGGCCTGGCACATCAGACCCACAAGAATACCAGGCTTTGGTTGATACTGGCGCTCAGTGTACGTTAATGCCCTCAGGACATGTGGGACCAGAGACTATTTCCATTTCTGGGGTGACAGGAGGGTCTCAAGAGTTGACCATGTTGGAAGCTGAGGTGAGCTTGACTGGGAAGGACTGGCAGAAACACCCTATTGTGACTAGTCCAGATGCCCCATGTATCCTGGGCATTGACTATCTCAGGAATGGGTATTTCAAAGACCCCAAGGGACATAGATGGGTTTTTGGAATAGCTGCTGTGGAGATAGAGGCAACTAAGCAGTTGAATTTGTTACCCTTCTGCTGTGAGATTGTTGAAGGTTGAGGAACAGCGAGTGCCAATTGCCACCACAATAGTGCATCGTCGGCAGTACCAAATGAACCGAGACTCTGTGATCCCCATCCATAAGATGATCCATGAGCTGGAGAGCCAAAGGGTGATCAGTAAGACCCACTCACCCTTCAACAGCCCCATCTGGCTTGTGCATAAGTCTGATGGAGAATGGAGACTGACTGTGGACTACCATGGCCTGAATGAAGCCACCCCACTGCTGAGTGCCACCGTTCCAGACATGTTGGAGCTCCAGTAGGAGCTGGAGTCCAAGGCAGTGAGGTGGTACACCACTGTTGACATTACAAATGCATTCTTCTCCATCTCCTTAGCAGCAGAGTGCAGGCCGCAGTTTGCTTTCACCTGGAGGGGTGTGCAGTATACCTGGAACCGACTGCCCCAGGGGTGGAAACACAGTCCCACCATCTGCCACGGACTGATCCAGGCCACACTAGAGAAGGATGAGGCTCCACAGCAGAGGAGGTTTCTGAGAAAGGAAAGAAAATCATCCAGATTCTCCTAGAGGCCGATTTTGCCATCAAAAAGAGTAAGGTCAAGGGACCTGCCCGAAAGATCCAGTTCCTGGGGGTGAAGTGGCAAGATGGACGTCGTCAGATCCCGACAGAAGTCATTGATAAGATTACAGCAATGGTCCCACTGACCAGCAAGAAGGAAACGCAAGCTTTTCTGGGTGCCATAGGTTTCTGGAGGATGCACATCCCTGAGTACAACCAAATCGTAAGCCCTCTCTATCTGGTAACCCAAAAGAAGAATGATTTCCATTGGGGCCCTGAACAGCAGCAAACATTTGAACAGATTAAACAGGAGATTGCCCACGCTGTTGCCCTTGGGCTAGTCAGGACAGGACCAGATGTGAAGAATATACTCTACTCTGCAGCTGGGGATAAAGGGTCTTTCCTGGAGCCTCTGGCAGAAGGTGCCTGGCGAGACCTGAGGCCGCCCACTTGGATCCTGGAGCTGAAGCTACAGAGGATCTAAAGTCAACTACACCCCAACAGAGAAAGAGATCCTAGCAGCTTATGAAGGAGTACAAGCTGCCTCAGAGGTGATTGGTACAGAAGAGCAGCTCCTCCTAGCACCTCGATTGCCGGTGCTGAGCTGGATGTTCTAGGGAAAGGCACCCTCTACATATCATGCCACTGATGCTACACAGAGTAAGTGGATCACTCTGATCACACAGCGCACCTGTATTGGAAATCCGAATTGCCCTGGGATCCTAGAAATTATCACAAACTGGTCGGAAGGTGAGAATTTTGGTCTAGCAGATGAAGAAGAAGGAGAGCAGGTGGTACGGGTTGAGGAAGCCCCACCATACAATCAACTACCAGAAGACGAAACACGCTATGCCCTCTTCACTGATGGTTCCTGTCGCATTGTAGGGATGAAACGTAAGTGGAAAGCAGATACATGGAGCCCCACACAAGTTGCAGAAGCTACTGAAGGAGAAGATGAATCGAGACAATTCGCAGAGCTCAAAGCTGTCCAGTTGGCATTGGACATTGCTGAATGAGAGAAGTGGCCAAAGCTTTACCTCTACACTGACTCATGGATGGTGGCCAATGCGCTGTGGGAGTGGTTGAACAGATGGAAGAAGGACAATTGGAAACATAGGGGAAAATCTGTCTGGGTCGCTGATATGTGGCAAGACATTGCTACCTGGGTAGAGAAGTTGGTTGTGAGAGTCCACCACATAGATGCCCATGTGCCCAAAAGTCGAGCCAATGAGGAGCATCGCAACAATGAACAGGCAGACTGAGCCGCACGAGTCGAGGTGTCACAGGTGGATCTGGACTGGCAGCACAAAGAGAGTTGTTCCTAATGCGATGGGCCCATGATGTCTCAGGCCATCAGGGCAGACATGCCACCTATAGATGGGCACGAGACCGAGGGGTGAACTTAATCATGGACACTATTTCTCAGGTTATCCATGAGTGTGAGACATGCGCTGCCATTAAACAGGCTAAGAGACTGAAGCCCATGTGGTATGGTGGATGTTGGAGTAAGTATAGGTATGGGGAGGCCTGGCAGGTTGATTACATCACACTGCCACAGACCCGCCAAGGTAAGCGCTATGTGCTCACCATGGTGGAAGCCACCACTGGATGGCTGGAGACGCATCCGGTGCCCCACACCGCTGCTTGAAATACCATCCTGGGCCTTGAAAAGCAAGTCCTGTGGCGACAGGGCACCCCAGAGCGAGTTGAGTCAGATAATGGGTCCCATTTCAAGAACAGCTTAGTTACCACCTGGGCGAAGGAGCATGACATCGAGTGGGTGTATCACATCCCATACCATGCACCAGCCGTGGGGAAGGTTGAACGGTGTAATGGACTGTTGAAAATCACCCTGAAGGCATTGGGTGGGGGGACTTTCAAGCACTGGGATCAGCACCTAGCAAAGGCTACATGGTTAGTCAACACTAGAGGCTCTGTCAGTTGAGCCGGCCCTGCCCAATCAGACCCCTTTCACACAGTAGATGGGGACAAAGTCCCAGTAATCCGCTTGAGAGGTATGTTAGTTAAAACAATTTGGATTAATCCTGCCTCGAGCAAAGGCAAACCCATTTGTGGCATTGTGTTTGCCCAAGGACTTGGTTGCACATGGTGGGTGATGTAGGAAGATGGAGAAACCTGGTGTATACCTCAAGGGGATCTTATCTTCTGGTGAACTGGTCATAACTCTGTATCTGTATCTGTATTTGTATCTACATATTTGTGAATGTGTATATAGTTAGGATAGTGCATGTACGTATGTAGCTCAAAGGTTTAATTTGATAGAGTGTGGGGGCACGGGAAAGGAAAAAAATTAAGAGTGGATAATGTCATAGGTTTACTTGTTCTAAAAAAAAACAAAACAAGAGGGAATTTTTTTTCTTTTCCCTGCATAGCTGTAAAGAAAGTTGTTGAACAAGGGAGGGGGAGGGTGTTTGCCTAGGGTGATTGACACACACAAAGGAACTAGCGAGCAGATCCACATTCCAGACTGATAGTGATGGCAAAAAGGCACAAAAAGAGTTAATGATGGCTCAGTTGGTATACCTTGCCCTTTTTGGTCTACCTGTTTTACTAGAAGAACATTTTTAGGAGCACTGGTTAATATCATGTTCTGTTCTGCTCATTGGACCAAAGTCCTTATTATGGAAAGAAAACTAAGGAGTAGTATACAATAGACCACAAGGTAATAAATTGGGAAAACTAGATGTTTGAATAAGATATAGAAGGCCCAGAGCCAGGATTTTGCAAGCTTGAAGAATTCAGGTCAAGTAACAAAGAAATTGAAGAGGTCAAATCGAGGAAGAACAAGAGTGGCAACCACCAGGGGATGAAGGCTCTAGTGGCGACCGCCCTAGTGAAGAACTGTGCATGTGTCAAGGAAAATTCTGGAAAGTCTACTCCCAGAGACCAGCCTACTTATTAATATGTATGTTAGAAGGTGTAACCGTGTATCTAAAAAGTATAAAATGGCTTGATTTTGCCCTTTTGAGCTGAGCAAGTTTGTCCAGCGCGAGCTGGCTCGCTCCCAACGTTGGATAAACAAATACCTTGCTGCTTAAAGATGCAAAGTCTCTGAGCATTTATTTATTCCGAGGTTTTTCTGCATCAATAGCCCTCAGAAGACGGGGGGGAGGTGATGAGTTTTTTTTCCTCTCCTCAGGAAACGGCACTTCACTTTTGCCCTGACTGAGAGAGAGTGTGTGTTGGAGGGGTCCAAGGTTCACTTTGTTTTTGACCTGGTCATCTGGCTGCTTCTGGCCCCGGTTTGCCTCCGTTTTCCTGCGCCCTGTTCTGCCCCCAGCCCAGACCTGCTCGGATTTCATCGGAGAGGCTTGACCCATCTGCAGAAGAACTTTTCGGGGAGGAGGTCGTCCTTTCCCTCCTCCACTCCCATGTTGGCAGTGGCTTGTGCCCATCAATGAAAGGGGGGGAAATCCCGGCCACAACCATCTGCAGACAGGGTGAGTTTCGTGGGAAGAGCCCCTTTTCCCCCCTTTTCCCCTTCCCCTTCTCGGTGGGGGGGGAGATCTCCATTTTTCAGCTTCTCCCGCGCACTGGGGCCCCCACGCGGCAACCGCCAGAGCCCAACAGCGCCCCCTGCTGGCCGCAACAGACCAGCTGCAGGCTCTGTTCCTCCAGAGATCCAACGGCGTCCCCTGCTGACTGTGGTTTGAATTGCGCTAAAAGGCGAAAAGTACTGAACTGTTTCCTTTTTGAAGGGGATTTTTGGGTACAGGATTATTGTTTAGTTGTTTTTGTGTTCTTTTGTTGTTCTGCCAATACACATATATCCTTGAATAAAGGGCTGTTATTTTTTTCTTTCTCCATACTTCCTCAATTGGAGCCTCTTAATTTAGGATTTGCAATTGCTTAGAGAGAGGAGCTTGGTCTTCCTCATAACTCACCCTCTTTAGCAAAACACTTCAATCTCATTAAACTGAGACACTCTTCCTACCTCCTCAGAGGAAAGTATAAAATAACTACACTGAAGGATCCTTATGTAATAGTAGTAAGTGATGTGTGAAGCATGATCATGCAGAAGAGGATGTTGAACTTTTGGTCGCCACTGGAGGAAGGGAAAAAAGGGGATGAGAAAGGAACTGAAGCGGCAACTGGGAAGTTTTCTCCAGGTGTAGGCAAGGAAGGCATAAGTTGTCAAGATAACAGAGGAACAGAAGAAAGGATGTCGGGTTTGGAAACCAAGGAAGGGTTTAGTAAGGTTGGGAAGGTATTTTGTCCGAATCCAGGACCCTGACTGGACTAATATGCTGAGTAGGTAGGAATGGCTCCAGGTTTATTATACCTTTGATCCTCCTAAGGAAACCAGACTACTATGCAGTAGAATTTTTACTGAATGTCACTTTCCCATGGTACACTCTGACACTCCCCCTTTCCCAGAGTACGCCTATAGCATTGTAATAAGGTATAGAACTGTAATACAGGTCCCGGGGACCCCCCTGAAACCTGGTTGGTGGGAGGGATAAGGGTGGTAATCCGGGACATGTCTATTTGTTTGGGTTAGAACAATACCTGGACCTATAAGATTACCAGCTCCTCAATTGTTATAGGTTTGAAAAGAGATGTTGGAATTTTTTCCCAATATCAATTACTGGACAGTGTGCACCTACAATGAAATAAAAGCCCCCCCCCCCCTCCTTTCCCCCCCCCCATCCATTTTTTACAGGGTGCAGGGAGGCAGGAAGGGGGAAGGAGCCACGTTGCACACAGAGTGACACCAGAGTGGGGGCAGCTTCTCTATAAAATCAACCAGCGCCATGCCTCAGACACCCTTTTGTCTGTAGGACTTGCTGTCCACCAACCGACAGAGCGGCAGCCACTCTCGGTTTCAGCTGCCCCCTCTTTTCCCTGAGGAGAAATTTCTTTTTCTCCCTGCCTGGTACCACCGTGGAGGAATGACTGGGAGAGCCCCCCAGTCCCCGACTGTCTCAGAGCGAGGTATTCTGCCCCAGGTCATGGGGCTGCATTATCAGAGCATCTTCCCGCAGCAGCTACCCAACCCGGGGACTGCACCATAGCCATGGGACTGGTGGGAAAAAACCCTTTCATTGTTGGCCATGGAGCCACCATCGCTCACATGGCTGTGAACAGTTGTTGAGCTGCCAAGGACAATCCCACTCCACCCCCCGATTTGCCACGGGGACCCCCACCTGGCGAATTAGGACTTTGATTTTTGAAAGTTTTGGTTGCACCATTGTTGTTTATTTGGGTTTGTTAATAAAGAGCTGTTATTTTCCTTTTCCAGATCTTTCACCTGAACCCTCTTCATTTCAAAGTTGTAATAACGTAGAGGAAGGAGGTTGGCTCTTCTTTTGTGGACCGTCCTCCTTAACGGACATTTGTGTCTTGCTAAACTAAGACAACAATATAAGGTGGTTTAACTGTTGAAAATTGGCTTATCCTAAAGGTTTGTATTTTTTGGCGAGGGGTGCAATCGCATTATAATATTAATGGGCAATAGAAAATCTTAAATTGGAGTCACTATACCATTTTGGAGCTCAACTTACAAGTCCAGAAAGTATCAAAAATGGTTTTATATAATGGTCTAATCCTTGATATGCTGTTATTAAATGAGGAAGGAATATGTGAAATGCTGAACTTCACTGAAGGAGAATACTGCATTAAGAAGCAGAAGCAAAAGTGAAGGAAATTGCTGACCAGTCTGCCCAACTCTTACAGTCACTGCAACCGAAAGACTGTTTTAATGAATTCTCCCCCTGGATCCTGGTTTGCATTGCATCTTGCTTGCAATTTTTGAGACTCACGGGGTGGGGAACAATGACTTGCATAGAATGGAATTTTGATATTGATCAGACTTCTGTTTTTGATTATTGAAATAGCATTTGCCTGCTCTATGATTTCTCGTATACTTTCCTCTTTCTTTTCTCCTCTTTTCTCCCTCTGTCTGCTAGGTTAGGATCCCACCACTGCCACTATAGAAGAAGAAGGTCCAATTGCTTTTTTCCCAGTCATTGTTTCGACCCATGGGGTGGTGTGAGAGAAAATATTATTAATGGTTCAAAACAACTAAAGTGGATGGGGGGAGCAGGGCAAGTTCTGCAAAAGTGTGATGGTGCACTGCTCCCATACCCTGCTCCTGGAGCTTCCAGTCTAGCTCTGGAGCAGCTGCCAGTCACTGGCACAGCTGAAGCAATGACTCACAACCCACCCCCGGAGCCCCTATGTAGCCCCAAAATGGCTATCAGACCAGAAGCCCCACTTGCAGGGTTGGTCACAGACCACCATCCTTCAGGTGTGTCAAGCATACCCCTCAGCTTGGTGTCATTGACAAACTTGCTGAGGGTGCACTGGATCCCTTCATCTATGTCATTAATGAAGATATTAAAAAACACGGGTCTCAGTACAGGCCCCTGAGGGCACCACTTGTCACTGATGTGCATTGGGACTCTGAGCCATTGACCACTACTCTCTGGATGCAATCGTCCAATCACTTCCTTACCCATCTAACAGTCCACTCATCAAGTCCATCTCTCTTCGATTCAGAAAGAAGGATGTTGTGGGGCACCATGCCAAAGGCTTTACAGAAGTCCAGATAAATGACATCTGTAGCACTTCCCTTGTCCACTGATGGAGTCACCCCATCATAGAAGGCCACCAGGTTAGTTAGGCAGGACTTGCCCTTGGTGAAGTCATGCTGTCTGTCTTGAACCATCTCCCTATCCTCCATGTTCCTTAGCATAGCTTCTAGGAGAATCTGTTCTGTGATCTTCCCAGGAACAGAGGTGAGGCTGACAGGTTGTTAGTTCCCAGGGTCCTCCTTTCAACCCTTTTTAAAGATGGGTACAATGTTTCTCCTTTTCCAGTCACCTGGGACTTCACCTGGCTGCCATGACTTTTCAGATATCATGGATAGTGGCTTGGCAACTACATCAGCCAATTCCCTCAGGACTCTCGGATGCATCTCATCAGGTCCCATAGACTTATGTACATACAGGTGCCTCAGGTGGTCAGGAACTGTAGCTGTTTACTTTGGTTGAACATCAGGTGTCCACCAAGGTTGAGCAGATTTTCCCCTTCCCCCTCCCCAAAGGGGAGACGAAAGAAAAAACCATGAAAACCCGGGGCTTACCAAGAAAGAAAGTTTATATTTACACGGAGAAAAAAAGGAAGAGGCTAATAGCGCTACAAACACGCAGGCAAAGGAAACTAACAGTAAAAATTCTACCTCCCCCATGGAGTGGTGTCTCGGACAGGCGCAGCTGTCTATCGGGTCATCCCGGAAGGAGAAGAATGGCCGAGCTAACTCTCCCTTCCCCTTTTATAGCCAGGATGACTTAACATGGTATGGAATATCCTGTTCCTCCTGGGAAAAGGAAGTGTTATTTAACTACACAAACCCACTACAGGAACATGATCTTCTTGCATAATGGGAGAGACTTTACTTCCCTAGTCCCCATCCTGCTGTCGATCCACTCAAGAGGTGTGAGAAGAGAGGTTGCCATTGAAGCTTGAGGCAAAGTCGGCAAGGCAGCACAAAACTGCAGCCTCGTGACAAGCTGGAAACCCTTGGCAGCCAAGCAGGCAAGGAGGGGGTGGTGCCGAGAGCAATTGAGGGACTTTTAAACAGCTCCAGGGAGCGTGAGTAACCCGGAGCATGGTGAACAGGAGCAGGCAAACAGGGGCGTGGCATGTCAGTAAGGGCATGGCACAGCAGTTTGCATGGCAGTTCTTGCAGGCAGAGTGAGCAGGAAGGGCTCCTTTCTGACCATCCAGGAGCAGCCAATAGAGGCAGCTAACAGACTCAGTAGCTGGTAAGGAAGATCAAAGAGATCCTTTCAGCCCAAGTCTTATTAGCGTATTAGTTTAACCTTCCTCAGTTATGGTGTTGACATGCTGTAAAGCTCAATCCCTTGTAGCTTCAGGAGTTGCTGTACTAACCATGTCAGAGGTCTCCATCCAGACAGACCTGCTGATGGTAAACCCAGTTCTCCGGGTCACAGGTTGCCAGGAGTGCCTGATGCCTCTTTGTGAGGCTGGGACTGACAAACAGTTATTTTGCAGAAGGTGTGCCATGGTTGAAGAGAGTTACGGGAAGAAGAAGTGAACAGGCTTTGTAGTATTCTGGTGAATGAGTAAGAGAAAGACTGATTATTTTCAGAGACACTACAGTCTCAAGACCCTTGGGAGTCTTGATCCTCCATTATAGTAGAGAAGCAGGTGGACTCAGAACCCTGCAGGGTAATTAGTCAAAGGACTGTTAGTCAAGGGTCTGTTAAAGATGAAGGCTGGAAGCAGGTCATTGCACGTCCCAGGAGGAAGGTTCCTCCTCCTTCTCAAAATTTGAGAGGTATTACTGGTACCTTCTACAATAGGTATGAGGTTCTGGAACTAGAAGGTCAGACAACTGATGAGGTTGGCCAAGGTCCTTCTGGGATAGTGGGACCTCCTAAAAAAAACACCACTTGTACCCCGCATCAAGACCTCCTCTGTTAACAGAAAAAGAAGGGTAGTTTGAATAGGAGACTCCCTTCTAAGAGGAACGGAGGACCCGATATGCAGACCGGACCCAACTCACAGGGAAGTCTGCTGTGGCCTTGCCTTGCCTTGCCTATCCAACCTTGCATTTCCTTGCCAAGCCTGACCATCCCTTGCCTAGCCTTCCCTTGCCTACCCCGCCCTTGCCTTTCCTTGCCTTCTCTACACCTCCTTTGCCTTTCCTTGCCTATCATTGTCTAGTTGTCACTTCCCTTTCCTTGCAAACCCACCTCTTGCCTTTCCTTGCCTACCACTCCCTTGCCTTGCATTGCCTTGCATACCCAACCTTGCATTTCCTTGCCTTGCATACCCAACCTTGCATTTCCTTGCCTTGCCTGACCATCCCTTGCCTTGCCTTCCCTTGCCTTCCACTCCCTTGCCTTGACTTGCCTAACTTGCCTACAACTCCTTTGTCTTTCCTTGCCTTTCATTGCCTATCTCTTGCTTGCCTTTCCTTGCAGACCCATCCCTTGCTTTGCCTTGCCTACCATTGTCTTGCCTTGCCTTTCTCTGCCTACCCCTCCATAGCCTTGCCTTTCCTATCTCTCCCTTGACTTGCTGTCAGAGACTGAAATAGTTAATGGCCTAAACATTGCTAAGAACACCAAGAGACTTTTGTCAAATTGCAAAGAAACAGCTGCACAACCAGCAAAGACTATCCCTCTGTGAATATGCCTACTAGGAAACGACCTTCAGATGAGATAAGTGGGTGCTATTGTCCAACTATCCAGGGTGCCGAAGGGCATGCATACCTGAAGCTACAAACTAGATTGCCAGATAAGGGAAGAGGCAAATCCTGCTAAGGGGGATAATGCCAATGTCCTGAGGAAGGAATGTTACAGTGCTGATACTGTGCTCAGCAGTAGCCAAATCACCCAATGCAAAGCACAGCACTGCCAGGGCTACTGTGGGGAAATGAACTCCAGCTCAGCCAGACTCAATACAATCTCCACCCCCTATTCCATACCATTTACGTCAAGTGCAAATCTCGTTTAATGGCCTTCTTCCATCCCTTCAGGTCTTGGGATCCATTCCGTTGGCATGGGTACTCAGGACAGGAGAGGCAATTGATCGTTGGGCACCAACACCAGCCCGGTTCAGGTCACTGTCACACTGTCGTTGTTCCTCACAGAATTCGCTCTTCGTTGTCCTGCGACTTTACTTCCTACAACATACAACTCAGAACACAAATCATCTTTCCCCCAAGGTTAAATCTCCTTGAGGCACACACCGGGTCTCCCCATGTTCCCTCATTACCCACCAGGTACACCCTGGTCCCTGAGCAAAGACAATCCCATGGATGGGTTTGCCTTTTCTCATGGGAGGAGAAACCCACACTGACTTCCACAGTCACTTCCCCATGTGTAGTACCGGGACTTTATCCCCTCCCACAGTGTGTAGGGGTTTTGTTTGGGCAGGACCAGGGCGGTTGGCGGATACCCTAGTGTTGACCAGCCAAGTGGCCTCAGCTAAATTTGCCTCCCAATGCTTCCATGTCCCATTACCTAACACTTTTAACATAGTTTTCAACAGTCCATTATACCTCTCAATCTTCCCTGAGGCTTGTGGGTGATAAGGGATATGATAGATCCACTCGATGCCACATTTCTTTGCCCAAGAACTTATGAGATTATTCTGAAAATGAGTCCCATTATCTGACTCAATTCTCTCTGGGGTCCCATGTCGTCACAGAATGTGCCTCTTGAGACCTAAGATGGCGTTTCAAACAGTGACCTGGATTACAGGATATGTTTCCAGCCAGCCAATTGTTGCCTCCACCATGGTGAGTATGTAGCTCTTGCCCTGGCGTGTTCATGGCAGTGGTCCAACGTAGTCAGTATACCAGGCCTCACCATATTGCACTCCACACAGCAGCTTTCCAACTCCGATGCTTTCCTACCACACGGCAAGATCCATCAATAAATAGAGCATAGCCTCTTTCGTTTTCTGGTAGTTCATTATATGGTGGTGCTTCTTGGGCACGAGTCACCTCTTCAGGCAGTGCTCCAAAATCCCTGCCTTCTGGCCAGTCCATAATCTCTTCCAGGATTCCCAGGAAATTGGGTTTTCCCATTCGGGCTCTCTGTGTGATCAAAGCTACCCACTTACTCCATGTAGCACTGGTTGCATGATGTGTTGAGGAGATGTTCCCTTTGAACATCCAGTGCAGCACAGGCAAACGTGGTGCCAAGAGGAGACATGCTTCTGTTCCAACAACTTCTGAGGTGGTTTGAACCCCCTCATAGGCTGCTAATATCTTCTTTTCAGTTGGCATGTAGTGGGCTTCTGATCCTCGATAACCCCGGCTCCAAAACCCTAATGGTCGACCTCGGGTTTCTCCTGGTGTTCTCTGCCAGAGGCTCCAGGTGAGACCATGCTCCCCAGTTGCAGTGTAGAGGATATTTTGCACAGTTGGTCCTGTTCGAACAGGCCCCAGAGCTACTGCACAGGCTATCTCCTGTTTGATCTGCTCCAAGGCCTGTTGTTGCTCAAGACCCCACTTGAAATGGTTCTTCTTCTGGGTCACTCGATAGAGGGGGCTCACAAGCTGACTGTAACCTGGAACGTGCATCCTCCAGAAACCCACAAGGCCTAGGAAAGCTTGTGTTTCCTTCTTGTTAGCCGGTGGAGACATAGATGCTATTTTGTTCACTACATCCAGGGGCACATGACAGCATCCACCCTGCCATTTTATTCCCAAGAACTGAATCTCCCGTGCAGGTCCCTTTACCTTGCTTTGTTTTATGGCAAGACCAGCTTTTAGAAGAATTTTGACTATTTCCCTCCCTTTCTCAGAAACTTCTTCTGCTGTTTTGCCCCATACAATGATGTCATCGATATATTACAGGTGCTCTGGAGCTCCCCCCTGTTCCAGTGCAGTCTGGATCAGTCCATGGCAGATGGTTGGGCTGTGCTTCCACCCCTGGGGCAGTCGATTCCAGGTATACTGGACACCCCTCCAGGTGAAGGCAAACTGTGGCTTGCACTCTGTTGCCAGAGGAATGGAGAAAAATGCATTGGCAATATCAATTGTGGCACTGCTCGGCTGCCTTTGACTCCAGCTCATACTGAAGTTCAAACATGTCCGGCACAGCAGCACTCAGAGGTGGCGTGACTTCATTCAGGCCATGATAGTCCACTGTCAGCCTCCACTCCCCATGAGACTTCTGCACTGACCATATGGGGTTGTTAAAGGGTGAACGGGCCCTGCTGATCACTCCCTGTTTCTCCAGTTGTTGAATTAGTTCCTGAATGGGAATTATGGAGTCTCAGTTGGTGTAATATTGCCGTCAGTGCACTGTTCTGGTGGCAATGGGCACTTGTTGGTCTTCAACTTGCAGCAATCCCACAATGGAAGGATCCTTTGAGAGGCCAGGCAGAGTAGATAATTGTTTGATCTTCTCTGTAGCTACAGTAGCTACACTGAATCCGAAAAATCCGGTATAAAGAACTGCTCACAGTCTTTTGGATCTTTGAGCGTCAAAGGTATTTATTGACAGAGCCAGGAGCAAGTATGGTTTGCACCACAAAGAACTTGCTCCAAGGCTTCATGCAAAACCAGTAGTTTTTATACAATTTTCATATATGATTAAATGCATATTCATGTGATTACAACATCTATCTATACATATTAATAACAGGTGGAGTATAGGTGGAGTTCAGGTGGGGCTTGGGGTGGTGCTTCTCTTGGCCCTCAATTTTGGTGGTACATCCGCTCTTCCTCCCATGGGTCTGGGGGCTTAATCTCATCTTCCTCAGCTTGACCTTCCTTCTTTTCTATTGTTCTCCAACCGCTCACTGAAGCTTGGAGAAAGCCTTGGCTCCAGGCCTGTTTCTTCTATTCAAATGTCTACTTTATCTTACTGCATCCTAATTTATTACCTCTAGGCCTATTATATGTTTCTTTTACCATTCTTTAAAGTTTTGGTCCAGTAGGTAGAACAGAACGAGCACAGATTGTTTAGATGTTGGTAGCTCGTTAGCAGGCCCAGATTTCTCAGTTAACTCCTTTGGGCCTAGCTTCTTGTTTCAACACCAAAAGCCCATTGATACCCCTTTGGATCTTTGAAGTATCTTCTCCTGAGGTAATCAATGCCAAGGATGCAAGGGGCCTCTGGACCAGTCACAATGGGGTGCTTTTCCCACTTGTCCCCTGTTAAACTCACTTCAGCCTCCAACACTGATAATTCCTGGCATCCCCGTCACTCCAGAGATCCAGATGGGTTCTGCAATTCTGTGCCTTGAGGGCATCAGTGTGCACTGTGCACCCATATCTACCAAAGCTCTATACCTCTGTGGATCTGATGTGCCAGGCCATCGAATCCACACAGTCCAGTAGACCTGATCATCCCTTTCCTCCTCCTGGCCAAAGGCAGGGACCCTCTCTTCCTATTCCTGATCAGAGTATTCACTGTCTGACCTTTGCGATGCCAGACCAGAGGTCCCCTCACCCGGATCAGAGAAGTTGATTTCAGTCTTCTTATATCTGAGAGGTCGCTGATTTCTTTCTTGGGTCTCTGCGGCAACTACATGGACAGCTTTCCTGGGTGACCCCTTCTTAACAGTTCTCTTCCCTCTTAATTCACGTACTCGGGCTTCCAGCTTAGAGGTGGGTTCACCATCCCACTTCTTCATGTCTTCCCCCTGGTCACACAGAAAGAACCAGAGTTCACCACGTGGCCTGCGCTTGGGGCTTCCTTTCCCTCTGACTGGGGCAGGAGGGGACTGATCTCTTGAGCTGCCCCTGCAAGCTGAAGTGCTGGCCCATAGTAACGAAGAAGTGCCCAGAGTTTCTTCTACATTTCGAAGCCAGGAAGACATCACCTTTACAGTTGGTGGATCCATCTTCGGGTAATATAATGTTACCAGACTCTTAGAATATGACACAAGGGCACTTTGAACCACCTTCCTCCACATGGCCATCGTGCAAGGAACATCTTCTGGGTCTTTGGGGGTGTCATCCCTTCTTAGGTTACTATAGATGATTTCCAGCACTGCTAATTCTCTCAAGTACTGGATACCTTCATCTGCAGTGGCCCACTTTTTTGGGGAGCTCATTAGATCTTCCTTGAATGGGTACCTTTCCCTCACTCTTGAGGGGAGCCATCTCCAAAGACTGCAAATTGTTCTCTTCTTTCCAATTCCTGGCAATCTCTGGCAAGGGATCCCAGCTGTTGGACTTCATGACCTTCCAGTTGTTGACTATCAGCCCTGTTGTCCCAACATCGAAGCAGCCAGGTAGGAATCTGTTCACCAGGCTGGTGGCTGTAATCTGGAGTTCTGATGAGGTCAGGGACCAGGTAACCTTGGTTTCCTGTTTGGTTTCCTGTTTGATTTGTCTGACTTCCTTTGTTGAAGGACCAGCTTTTTTATCTGTCCCCTCCCCTCCTTCTACTCCTTCTCCTTCTTCCTCTTCCTCCTCTTCCTCCCTTACTAATCGCTGATACGGACCCATAGCTTGCCTTATCCATTTCTTCTTTTTCACTACTGGGACGGTGACTGTAGTTGTTGTGGTTTGAGTCCCTATCTCAGCCATAGTGTCCTCCATTGCAGTTTGAGTCCCTGTCTCCACTACAGTCTTCTGAGAGTATTGAACTGTGGCTCAATAAGCACAGGCCAGGCCCCAGTACAGGGCAAGAAGCTGCTGGTTTTGATTGGGGTAGGCAAGACCCCCTTCCATCAGGTGACGTGTCAGTTTGCTAGGGTTGAATACCTGTTCAGGTGTGAAGTCCCAGGTAATGGGAGGTGTCAAATGCCCTAGGAAGGAACCTGCCCAGATCCTTACACACACCCTGCCACCCATGAACTGGGCACCTCAGGGTGCATCCCAATATATCATCACCTGAAGTTTGTTTTCTCCTACACCAGGATAACACCAGATTCAAAAAACTCCGTAATGTGCTGACAGTATAAGTTAGTAACAGTAACATTACCAAACAGTTCAGGATTAGCAAGGAGCACGGGAGACTTCATTATAAAGCCATTTATATCAATGCCAGGGAGGGGGGGAAGGGTGCATTTCTCCATCATTCCCAGATAACCCCCCAGAAGATAACTCCCCAAGCATAACAAGCCCATTAGTGTAAAAGCAAAGCATGGAGCTATTGTTTAGATTAGCATGTTCCCAAAATTTAGCAAAATAAAGTGATAAGTAGTGCAACCAGCAAACTCCATGTCCCGCACAGAAGCTTGCTATTCAATAGCTACTATTACTATAGCATGCTATTTATATATATATAACTGCCTTTCGCAGAAGCGAAAGATAGCAGGGTTTATTCTCTACTTCCCATGAGCAGCGATGGTCGGCCACTCCCAAGAAGCAGGGCTTCAGTACGCATGACGGTTTCTCAGCAGGCAGCCATTGGAGTCAATGAATGCTCACCATCCTGCTCCTTGCCTCAGCTTTTATATCTGAGCTGATGTCATATGGTCTGGAATATCCCTTTGGTCAGTTTGGGTCAGCTGGCCTACTTGGGTCCCCTCCCAGGATCTTGCCCTCAACTGAGGAAGGAATGTTACAGTGCTGATGCTGTGCTCAGCAGTAGCCAAAACACCAGTGTGTTATCAACACCCTTCTAGCTGCCAATGCAAAGCACAGCACTGTGAGGGCTACTGTGGGGAAATGAACTGCAGCTCAGCCAGACCCAATACACTCCCTTACATGATGGCTTTGCTGTGAAGAACCCTCCAGGGAGCATCAAAGATCCCTGACATGTCCCTTGACATTATCCATTGTAAAACTCCCCACCCCAGGGGAGGTACTAGGTGTTCCCACCTGAGCTTGAAGTGTATAATAACTCATGAAATCTTTGAGTTTCGGGGAGGACTCCCCCCACCCCCAACAGATCAAGACCATCACTTCAATCAACAGACATCGAAGCTGAAACTACCAAGTTTCATTGCTGGATCTAATGGGTGGTGACTATACATATCTTTCCACTTTTATCCTTTCTTTATCTTCCTTTCCTTAAACATTTCCTTAAGTGTTACCCCAAAACAGCAACATACCTTTCTAAATTTGAAACAAAATTGTTCTAAAATAAACCCTACATGCATATATATGTCATAGGTTTGAAAAGAGATGTTGGAATTTTTTCCCAATGTCCGCCCCCCCCATCTGTTTCTTCCAGGATGGGGGTGGGGGCAGAGTGAAGCCGCACATGCTGGGCAACGCGGGGAGGGCTGGGAGTGCTTTGTTCGGGGGCTTTTGAGGTTTGGTCCGGGACTGGACAGAGCAGGAGCCTGGTTTTTGGTCACCTCGTTCTCTTTTCCTGAGAGGAAGTTTTTCCCCACGGGACACCTTGTGGAGGACGACTGAGAGAGAGAGAGAGACCGACCCATCTCAGAGAGAGGTATTCTGCTTTCAAGACTGCCTGTGGGAAAAGGACTTGTTTTTTTTTCATTGCTGGCTGCGAGCAGCTTTTGAACTGCCGGGACAGTCCTGCTTTTCCTCCACCCCCTCCCCGGGTTGCCGTGGGTTTCTCCCCCCCACCTGGGGATTTGGGACTTTGTTTTGTTTCTTCTGAAAGTTTTTGATTGCACCATTTGTTGTTTATTCAGATTTTGTTAATAAATAGCTGTTTCTTTTCCTTTTCCACACTTCCACCTGAAGTCTCTTAATTTTTAAGTTGTAAACTTGTTAAACTAAGACAACAGGGATGAGGTATCCACAACTTTTCTGGGCAACCTGTGCCAGTGCCTCACCACCCTCACAATAAGGAATTTCTTCCTAATATCCAATCTAAATCTACCCTCTGTCAGTTTGAAGCCATTCCCCCTTGTCTTATCACTCCATGCCCTTGTGAAAAGTCCCTCTCCAGCTCTCTTGTAGCCCCTTTAGGTACTGGAAGGTGCTTTAAGGTCTCCCCAGAGCATTATCTTCTCCAGGTTGAACAGCCCCAACTCTCTCTGTAAGACTGTCATCTCAGTCTATACTAAAACACTGCTAGATGCAATAAGTTCTATTGCTCTATGGCTTCACTGCAGAGGCAACTCCAGTTGTCTTGATGGACGTATTTGAGAAGGCCATATACTAGAAAAATAAAAAGCTTGTTTCCATCCTTTCACAGCACAAGGCCTATCACATGCCTCACCTGGCTGCCAAGTGCTCCAAATCTGCTTACACTGCATTGGAAAAGTGCAGACATAAAGAAGTCCTTAAAAAAACCCCAAAAAAACAGCACCCCGATCTAACTGCTTTCAGCAGAAGAGGAGGGACAAACATTGATATAAACACAGCCTGGAGAAGCCACCCTTTCTCCTGATTTAAAAAACAAGCAAAAAAATGAGTAATCCCAAATAGGGGACAAACCCCTTGGCCAAAGGCCCACGGCATGCACTGAACCTGCCTCACTGCTGCAACTGCCTCTCCGAGTCGCCACAAATGAGTTGCGGCAGCAACACGTGGGCCAGTGGAAACACACCCTAAAGTGATCCCCGGCACCCCCTACCTTGGGTCTGCTCTTGAGGCAGGCCTAATGGGGGGCCCTGACATCACCCTGAGCCTTGTCCATCACCCCGCACTGCGCTCCCACCCACCGTGGCACTACCCCAGTGGCTCAGGGTGGTGGCAGAAGCGGCGAGTCTGCTCCCACCCCCCAGGCATGCTTGTCAAATCAGCAGCGTGGCAGGTACAGAAGGGATGGAGGAACAAGCCAAGCCAGGGTGCGTCAGCCCTGTAGGGGCTTGGAAGGAGGCCAGACCCTCCTGTAAGGACCTGCAGGTAGGCCAGGCTGCCGCTAGTGTAGCTGTATAGAACCATGCAACTTAGACTATGTAGCTTATTAGCGTAGTGATGCCTTAAGGTCCATCTGGTTTTTTGATTTTCCTAATTTTTTATAAGCTTTATAAGTAGTTATATAGTAAAAGTAGATTTAGAAGCAGCAGCCCTTATTCCTTTACCCTTAGCATAGTAACTACACACATTCCCCAACCCTATCACCCCATTCCATGCTCCCCATATCAATTCTACCCCTGAATTCCATTAGAAAATGTTTAGTCTCTTGTCAAAGTAGGCCTATTTTGTTTAGAGGACACTTGTACCTTGGCCTAAACCGCAAAAGTACAGTCAAGAACTGGGTGAATATATGCCCCCTGTACTCTGAAGAAGATGATGATTGATGAAAAGGGGGTCTTGAAAAGCCCCTAGCCCTAATTCCCAAGGGGCAGACTGAGGGTGGATCAGGGCAAAAGCCACAGGGTGGAAACATCTGGGATTGGACAGACAATATTATAAATTGTACCATCTGTACACAGGGGGCATGTGCGCGTCCTGTAACCTTATGCCTCAGAGGCACAAATTAAAATCCTTTCCTTATCTCACCTCCAAAACTAATTTGCCTCGGAGGTTTTTTCTCCCTGAATTTTCTTTAGGCAACTGTAGCTTAAGGTATGTAAAGGTCAAGAGTTTCTCAACAGACAGGAATTTCTCAAAAGATAGAGGGCGTCTTTATTCTGTGAAGCAGAATTGATAAAAGGAACATAAAGCTATCAAACTAATCAAAACTGTCCTCACGGTTGTACACTGTTCCAAAGGGCATGGACGCTGGTTCTAAAGGGCATGATGATGTGCCAAAAGTAAGAGTTCAAGAAAAGGGCAGTGTGAGGAAGACTAAAGAACGAACACCCTAAAGGGCCACCAATCCAAAATGGGAGGCGTGTCAAGGGGAGGAACGGTTCTTTGAAATGGGAGGGACAGATCGGGGGATTGCATGAATTATTCATTAGATTGCTAAATAAAGGCATGACGCTTTTGTAACTTGGTATGCATGCTTTTGGAGGATCTAATCTCCTCATGCATTCATGTAAATAAAGAATGTTGCTTCCTAATACTCACAAAGAGTGTTAGAAAGTTCCTTTATATCACTGGAGGGAATGTGGAGTGAGAAGCCAAGCCCCTACTACTGAGGATCGGGAGTATGAGGTCTCTTCTACCCATGCCATGGCAGGACCTGGAAGTGCCATTGGAGCGGGGCAGCCTGTCCTGCAGCACCTGGGGCACCTCCAGCCACAGTGGGACTGCTGGCTCAGCCCGGAGGGCTAGACACTACTGTGAGAAATAAAGAATCGGTTTTATTACAAGTAAATGAATTAAACAAATCACTAACGTAGGAGTTCTGCTTTACTAACCTATAGGGCGTATCGCAGAGTTGTAAGACGCCAGATTCAGCCTGGAACCGGTGTCAGGGAAACATGCGAACGGGAATAGGGAACTGTAAATGAATATTGGTAAGGAAACCCCTTATACCACATGGCTGGTACTGGAAGCTGCCATGCTGCTGGACACTCCACCTCCCAGTACGACACAGTCAACCAGAAAGAGGGGAACGCCTCTTCTATGACGTAAACGGGGTTGAACCTTAAGAATGTTTAAAAAGCGGGACTTTTGAATTGAAGGGCGTGTTCCTGGGAACCCTGCGTGCCTAGGACACCCAACACGTGTTGTAATTTTTCCTTTTCGTTTTGTTCCTTTTGTTTTGCAACTTTTGCCGTCTTTCTAAATTCAATAAATGAGATTTTTCTCATAATTTGGGGGCTCGTCCGGGATAACTGCCCGCCGACCACAGCTGGGGGTGCCAAGACCCCCTGGAAAGCGCGCTCCGCCCTGATTTTGGCGGCCCAGGAGGCTTTGTACCCTCGCCAGAGTCGGTTGCGGCAAAGACCCAGGATGAACGGCTGTAGAACAAAAGGAAGCTAAAGGAATCCCGGCCGGTATACAAATTAAAACTCTGGAGCCCTTAAAACTCTGTGCACAGAACCCGGTAAGGAACTAACAATCTTTAAATTCTACCGGGCGGGCTGGGTGAAATGTGTGTGTGTGTATATGTGTATGAATGTAAATGAAAGCGTCGGCGAGCGCGGGAGAGCGGAGAACCAGGGAATACTCGGACCCCCGGAGCGGCACGGCGGGGTCGGCCCGGGGCCGGAGCCAAGCGGCTTGCAGTAGAGCCAGGCGGCTGCTGCGAGCGCAGCGGGGCAGGAACAGGCAGAGCGGCTGGGGTCCATGAGCGAGCGGCGCCGGGCGGCGAAGTGCTCTGGGCAGAGGCGGAGCAGAGCGGAGTGGCGGCACGCTCGAGCGGTGAGCGGCGGCAGCGCGCCGTGGGTGTCCCGGAGCGGCGCGGCGGGGTTGGCCCAGGGGCCAGGAGTGAGAGGCCCTGAGCAGCAGCCCGGGGTCGGCCCGGGGCCGGAGCCAAGCGGCACGGGGCCGGCCCGGGGCCAGGAGCCGCGCAGGGGCGAAGGCGGAACCCAGTCGGCCCCGTGGCTGGAGACGGGCTAATCTCAGGCGGGCAGGCCGGGAGCTGGGCGGCGCAGCGGCAGCAGTTGGCACGGCGCTCGCGGGAGCTTTAGAGTCCGGTAGCGTGTGTGTAGGGGAGGCAACGCCAGCCGGGAGTCTGGCGGTGTGTGCGAACGCGTAAAGTGCCGGCCAAGGGCCCGCCGGTACACTAAAGCGAAAGGTGGCGCTGGACGGGGATCCGGCAGCACCACCAGCCGGGGGGCCGGCGGCGCCAGACGGAAATACACGGCTCCTGTGGGGCGGGGGTTCCCGCAGCTTAACTGATCAGGGGCCGGTGCCGAGGGAGCGAGCGGCGCCGGGCGGCGAAGTGCCCCGGGCAGCGGCGGAGCAGGGCGAAGCGGCGGCCGTAGGAGCCGCGAAGCAGTGCCGAGACTGCATAGTACCGGGAGCGGAGTGGTCACCAAAAATGGCGGTGGTCACGTGGCGCGATGCCGCGCGGAACAGAAAGAGTCTCGGTCTGGGAGCACGGGCGGGGGCAGGTTTGCCCCATAGCGGGAGAGGCGGGGGGACATAGCCCTGCCGAAGCGGCGTGGGGAGTTCCTGACCGGAGAGGAGGCAGAGCCGCCGCCAAACTGGCCCCGCTGGTGCTAGGGGTAGCGGTGGGGGTAGCGGCAGCTTCCGCCGATGCAGCGTGAGCTGCGGGCGGCCCGGAATGCCTGCGGCGCTGGCTGGCACGAACTGCAAGCGGCACGGGCTGCGAGCGGGGCAGCTCTGGCAGACCACAGCGGCTCCGCTGACCGCAGCGCGCGGGGAGCCGGCCCCGCTGGCCGCGGCGCAGACAGGCGCCGCAGGGCGGGGAGGCAGCGCAGAGGGGCGGTACCACAAGCGGCTGAGATAAAAAGAAAAAAAGCCGGAACGAGCTGTTCCCAAGGCAAGGGGCCGGTGGCATGCCCCGGTGGGGAGCTGACCCTGCTGGCTGCAGTGCAGGTGGGCGCCGCGGGGGCGGTGCCAAGGGGTGGTGCCTGGAGGCGGTGCCGGAATTCTAGTTTGGCTCTGGGGGCAGAAAACCCCGCAGAAAAAACTTTGACAAATGTAAAAGCTAAGCAATCAACAAGCGTAAGAAGTTTGACAAGAACAGCCCTGTCTGTGTGTATAGACTAAGCAGCGAGAAACTAGAGAGCGTTTGCAGGGGGAGCCCTGGAGGTCCTGGTCTACGACAAGTAGAGTCCACAGTGCCTTAGCAACCAAGAGAGACATCAGTGTCCTGTGATTGAGTTAACCAGACCTGAGCCGTGTCTCAGGCCCTGGGGGTGGGGTGAACGTACTTGACGTGTGTTTAGCATGTGGTGTTGTATAGTTGGTGAATAATTTATTGATAGTAATAGCAGAGAATTTACTAGAATGCTTTGAGAAAGAGTCCATGGGAAGCATGTGAAGTGGGTAAGTTCAGAAATGCGGCAGGAACATCCTGCCAAAAAGACAATGAATTTTGGTGTGGGAGCTGTTGGGGGACCTGTTGATAGCAGAGATGGACTTAGCAAGTGGAGATCTGGTGGCAATAGTGCCTCAAAAGATGAACTGGGGGTCGAACTTTTTTGTTTTGTTTTGTTTTTTTTTAAAAAAAGGAAAATTGAGTGTAAATCCCAAAGTGTGTATAAGCATGTTGGCTAGAGTGAAGTCTGCAAAAGTGAAAGAGATAATATGATGAGCAAAGTATCACCTGAATGCTTGGGGGCAAATGGTTTTAACAGCAAATTTGAAAGAAGTATTGTGAGCGTACCCACTAACTCTCATCTGAGTGAGAAGCCCAATGCAAGACGAGAGAAGTAGCTGGGGCAAACCTGTTCCAGTAAAAGTGACTGAAATTAATGTTTAGAACAAAAATAACAATTAATACCTTGTTGAAAAGTGTTAAAGAAACGCCTAAAGAAATATCTAAAACTTAAAGTAACTTGAAAGCAAGTTCTTTTACAGTAACTAAGAAGCAATCAACCCTGAAAAATGACCTTCAGCAAAAGAAGCGGAGCTCCCAGCTCAAGAAACGAGCCATCGATACAAAGGTCAATAGTGTAAACGCAAACCAAACCGTAAGAGTGAAATAAAAATCGTGTTGTTGTTTGTCTGTTAAAATAGACTTGCATTCTATACTAAAATGCATAGTATAAAAATAATTTCTCAGCAGTCAGTCAAACAGCAGCAAAGCCTTAGAGCCTGATCAGCCAACCTACAAAACCACCCGCTAGAGCGATAGAGGGCAAGACCAGATTAGCCCCTGTACTTGCCACGAAGAAGATCCTTTTTCCCCTGCTATTGGTTGCACCCCAATAGGCATGGAGAGTGGAAGTATAAGCTATACTGGACCTCTGTTCGCCTTAATCAAGTTCTAGGTTGGAGTCATTACTGTTGATAGATGCTGAGAATAATCATATAAATAATCTTACAACCACCTGTCAAAGTACTTCAACAAAAATTTTGTTTTTCAATCTGATAAAAAGGTAGCAGAAAAGTGACCCTAGAAAAGAGCCCAAACACTCAAGAAATACTTAAAAGTAACTCACTAGCAGTAAATTGAGCCAACTGAAAAAGTAAACATTGAATTTCATAGTGCCTGAGGGAAGACTGTTGTTTACTGTGTTTAATCCAATGTTTTATAAGATTAAGTTCTAGTGCTGTATGAGAGATACAACGAACCTCTCGGCGGGGTGGTCCCGCAGAGGTCTCACAACGAACCTCTCGGCGGGGTGGTCCCGCAGAGGTCCCACAACGAACCTCTCGGCAGGGTGGTCCCGCAGAGGTCCCACAAGTAGCCTCTCGGCGGGGTGGCCCCGCAGAGGTCCCACAAGTAACCTCTCGGCGGGGTGGTCCCGCAGAGGTCCCACAAGTAACCTCTCGGCGGGGTGGTCCCGCAGAGGTCCCCCACAACGCAACAAGGCACGGGCTGGAGCAGCAGTACAGCCCTAGGGTAGGGTGGTCCCGTGGCGTAGCTCCTAGAGGGGGCGAGATTTTTCCCGTAATTCAATTACTACTCCCGATGCGGGAGACACAGAGGGATATGAACTGTGTGAATGGTCTTTTGATTCCAAGAGTTTGGTGAGTGCAGAGTGTGTGAAATATACCTTTAGATGTTTGGTGTAATTGCTGTGAGAGAAGTTTTCTCACTGTCTTGAGTGCTGCGGAGAGAGTTTTCTTGTTTTGATACTAACTGTAATTAGCACTTATAAAGACGTTAGTGTCTAGGAAATAACATTACAAAAAGACATCATCTTACTGTAGAACAAAGTGAGATCTCTAGTTCATAGAAAAAAGTCACCAATAAAGAAATTAGTAAAATAAATACAAGCTGAGCTTGGAGAACAAGATATAAACACAAAAGATAGATTTACATTTCACAGTGGAATTAAAACGTAATAATTGCAAATACATTACCTCTTTATATGAAGCATTGCGAACTAAATAATACAGTTATCACAAGAGAAAACTTATGCGGGCAAGGAATATAATAGCTCTCACCAACCATTAAAAAGAATATAGTAGAGGGCAAGACCAGATTGGCCTCTGTACCTGCCACAAAGAAGATCTTTTACCCTGCTGTTGGCTGCAAACCAATAGGCAATGGGGAGTGGAGGCACATGTCATACTGGACCTCTGCTTACTATAATAGTATTACAACTGATAATTATTACAGTTGAGAGCGACTATCCAAAATGTTACCACAATGCTTATTATAAAGAAACTTTACATCAATTAGAATGAAGTGTTTGGAAAAATGGGAACCCCTTTTTCACAAGCAGTCAAAAATACCTCCTATACTTAACCGAATACAAAAAATTCAGAGTTACTGTCTCACCAACAAACCCAAAGCAAAGCAGAAAAAGTCAAGTGAAGTTCTTCTTATTAGGAGCTACCTCTGAATTATTGTTTCCACCCTGCTTAATCCCATGTTTTATGAGATTAATTTCTAGTGTTGTCCAAAGAATACAATGTACTACTATGCCAATGGATCCAAAGACCACTACAACCAGAAGCCTGAGAATCCAGAACATCATGATCTTGCGGCCAGCCCTCAAACAAACGAAAGCAATGGACAAAACACAAGATCTAATAACCGAATAAGAACAAACCCAAAAAGCCTAAGGACAATCAATAAAAAAGCTTATAATAAAACCATGAATAAAAAGAAAAAGGAGGGCTTGTGAGAAATAAAGAATCAGTTTTATTACAAGTAAATGAATTAAACAAATCACTAACGTAGGAGTTCTGCTTTACTAACCTATAGGGCGTATCGCGGAGTTGTAAGACGCCGGATTCAGCCTGGAACCGGTGTCAGGGAAACATGCGAATGGGAATAGGGGAACTGTAAATGAATATTGGTAAGGAAACCCCTTATACCACATGGCTGGTACTGGAAGCTGCCATGCTGCTGGACACTCCACCTCCCAGTACGACACAGCCAACCAGAAAGAGGGGAATGCCTCTTCTATGACGTAAACGGGGTTGAACCTTAAGAATGTTTAAAAAGCGGGACTTTTGAATTGAAGGGTGTGTTCCTGGGAACCCTGCGTGCCTAGGACACCCAACACGTGTTGTAATTTTTCCTTTTCGTTTTGTTCCTTTTGTTTTGCAACTTTTACCATCTTTCTAAATTCAATAAATGAGATTTTTTTCTCTCACTACTACCCTTCTGATCCCTGTCCTAGTGCCCAGCTATGAGAAATAAATAACCTGGTTTTATTATAAGCAAATGAATTTAGTGGAAAAACAGAAGGGGGCGGGGTTTTCTTTTTTCATTTAGTTCCAAAGGTTTTTTTAGGCGTATCGTGAAAGTTGTAAGGTGGAGGGTCCTTGCAGAAGACACCATAGTCGAGCAGTTAATGATCTTGAACAGGCAATGTTCACTCTATTGGACCTTGTACTTAGGGCATGAGAAGCCCATATGTTATTAACGTAATCTGTAATTTATAACATCTGTGGGAAAGGTAAACTGTATGTAGGTCAATGGGATGCATTGACCCTGACCAGGAGCCCACTGCACATTCAGGAGCCAGTGATCCCCTCAGCAGGCACAGGGCTGTGCTATGCTGCGCAAGTCCCTTGGCCACAAGATGAGGTCAGACAGCTCAATGGTAACCGGGGGCCTGTGGGCAGCTCCCGCCTCTTACTGGCCCTTACGCCATCTGCCTGGTCCTGACTGTATCTGGAAGTGCAGAAAAAAGTTCTCATATGAACTTCCTTTATGAATAGAGCTGTTTTCTTGTGATAAATTATGTATTAGCTCATAAGACCATGTCATAGGTTTACTTGCTCTAAAAAAAAAACCAAACCCAACTTGGAATTTTTTCCCCTACACCACTGTGAAAGAAAGGTGTTGAACGGGTGGCTAGAGTGATTCACACACACAAAAGAACTAGCCAACAGCCCCACATTCCAAGCTAATGGGCCTCAGAAGACTGGGGGGGAAGGTGAGTTTTTTTTCTCCTCCAGAAACAGCATACACACTTTACTTTTGCCCTGACTCAGGGAAGGGGTGTGTGTGGAGGGGGAGCTCCGGAATTCATTTTGGTTTTGGCCAGGTCATCTGGCTGCCTTTGGCCCTGGTCTGCCTCGGTTCTCTTGTGCCCTGTTCTGCCCACAGCCTGGACCTGCCTCAGATTTCATCAGAGAAGCTAGGGCCATCTGCAGAGGAACTTTTGAGGGAAGAGGCCGCCCCTCCCCTTCTCCGTTCCCGTGTTGACAGCAACTTGTACCCATCGATGAAGGCGGGGGGGAATCCCAGCCAGAGCCAGCCGTCTACAGCGTGAGTTCATAGGAAGAACTCCCTTTCCCCTTTCTCCTTCCGCTTTCGGGGGGGGGCAGGGAATCTCCGTTCGGCTTCTCCCACACACTGCGGCCCCCACGCAGAGACCACCAGAGCCCAACAGTTCTCCTGCGCCCTGTTCTGTCCCCAGCTCGGACTTGTTCAGATTTCATCAGAGAGGCTTGACCCTTCTGCGAAGGAACCTTTGGGGGAATCCCTTTTTTCCCCTTTTCCCCTTCCTGGTGGGGGGGAGATCTCAATCTCGGCTTTTCCCACGCACCAGGGCCCCCACGTGGAGACCGCCAGAGACCAACAGTGCTCCCTGCCAACCACCACAGAGCAACTGCAGGCTCTGCTCCTCCAGTGATCCAACAGGGCCCCCTCCTGATTGTGGTTAGAATTGTGCCAAAAGGCAAAAAGTACTGAACTGTTTTTGGTGGGAATCTTGGGTGCAGAATTGTTGTTTGGGTTTTTTTTTGTTCTTTTGTTGTGCTGCCCATACACATATATCCTTTAATAAAGGGCTGTTATCTTTTCTTTCTCCATATTTCCTCAACTGGAGCCTCTTAATTTTGTATTTACAATTGCTTAGAGGGAGGAGCTTGGTCTTCCTCATAACTCATCCTCCTTAGCAAACACTTCAGTCTCATTAAACTGAGACAGACCAAAAAGGGAGAGCTCTGTTGATTCTGCCCAAAGGCAGGGTGCCTAGCACCTGAAGGGGTGTAAGATTTACTCATCTGCATTCCTCCTGTTATTCTGTCTTATTAAAACAGTTGTTTTCTTAAGGCATTTACCTCTCTTTCCCTGGGGAGGGAAGGCAGGAGCTGCGCAGCTGGTTATTGGAGTCTGTAGGGAGGCCAGGCCCTTCTGGAAGGGTCTGTGAGGAGGCAAGACCCCTCTATAGATGTCTGTGAGGAAGCCCAGCCTCACTATAGTGGCCCAGGAGGAGGCTAGGCTCCTCCATAGGAGTCTGGGAGGAGGTCAAAGTCTTCTGTACCACTTGGAAGGCAATGAGGCAAGGGAAGATGCTGAAGATAAAAAGCCATTTCAGCGCTCGTGGGCACACAGACTCACCTCCCAGTAGCTCCATGTCTGGACACTCCTCTTCCAAGCTGGGATTTGCTTGGCTTTAGATCTATTCAAACAGTTGGTGTATTCAGAACCAGCACCCTTATTTTGGGATTTCTTCTGTGCATTTAGTGAATGTGCAAGCCAAGTTTCAGCCTCACTGGGGAACCTCCGCATCCAGAAAAGCCTAACACCATCTATTATTGTGGTCAATTAGCATAAAAATCCCAATAAAGAAACTGTGAAATGTATTGTAGAGTAGATACTCTTCCAGCGCAAACATTCCTACATGGTCTGTAGTTCATGGTTAATCACAAGGACTTGTTCCCATGCCAGTCTCCCTTGGGGTATTTTCTCCCACAGCTGTCTTGGTACTAAGCAAGTACTGAAATAAAGGTTGAGCAAGGATATACTCTTGTACTCTTCCACAAGAGACAACTCACACCACCTGAACATCCTAGGGTGCTTTGAAGGTCTCCCAACCCCTGCCCCATCAGAAAGTGAATGTGACAACCTTTAAAAAAACCCCAAACATATCCAGCACATGAAACTCAAAACTTATTTTTAAAATATGCATTTAAAGAATTAAGACTACAGCAAACTTCTTCAGAAGAATATTTGTACACTTGGTCTTTCAGAAATAAAATAGGACAACTGATTCCTTGATGTACACTTTGCACAGTCAATTGTAACGCAGCAGGACAGATGTTAAAGTTCACCGTCATCTTCTCCACACAAGGAAATACAATAAAAGCCCCAGGGACTAGTAGGCTTAGGCACATACTGAAGTAATGCAGATTTAACTTGAAAAACATCATGCAACTAGCAACTCCTGTTGCTCCAGTTAGTCACCTTGGCACCAGGTTTAGACAGCTAAATTGTAGGCTGGTCCCCACGTCCTGTGTCCTTGTGTTCGGTGTTGTAAGGCACTGAGGAGTGGTTAAGCAACACTGCACACAGGGACATCAGAAAGACCATCAGCTCTGAGGCAAGTGAGCTTCTGAATCAAAGCCATAATCATATATATGTGTAAAGTAAGACATATGCAGGTATCCCCCAAAAATGGCAAGGCAGTGAAAGAATTCAAAAAGGTTTATTGCGAAGGCAAGAACACTAAAAAACTTACAAAGCAAAACTAGCTGTGCTACTGAGCAAGTTTGAGCTGACTTCCCGCCAAAATCTCCAACGCTCAGTGCAAGCCTTTCCCCTGCTTCCCCCTTTAGGCAAAGGAAAAAAAACTATAGAAACTGAGAGAAATTGAAACCAACCAAATTATATCAGAAATATATATTTACAATTATATATATTATTTGAATATATATATTGTACACACAATAGGGAGCTCCCGAGGGGGGAAAAGGGAAAAGGGAGGGGGAAACAGGGATAAAAACTAAAAACAAATATCCTCCAAATATACCCGTTAATAGAGAGCTAGCGGATAAGTACAAGAAACCCCAGATTAAATACTTCCCTGAACGAGACAGCAGAACTGTGCGAAGCACCAACCAACTCCCCCACGCCTCCTGGAGAGACCGGAGATAACGGCAGGTCTGAGCAGCAGGCCCTGGCCTATACAAGCAAAGACCGTCTACAGAGAGACCTGTTGCCTTCAGCCACTGGCAGAGAGAAGAGCAGCGAACTCTCTTATCTGCGCCTTTTTATATGTTTTGTTACAGAAAGGGATGATATGGAATACTTCCTTAGATTTCTGACCCCATTGCTAAGGAAGGCCTAAAAATTCCAAAAAACCAACCCACCTCGACCTGTGCAGCTCAGTCTGCCTGTCCGTTATTAGCATGTTCTTTACTAGCTCGACTCTTGGGCACATGGGCATCTACACGGCGGACTCTCACATTCAGTTTCTTCACTCTAGCAGTGATGTCTTGCCACAAGTCGGCAGCCCAGATGGGTTTTCATCTATGCCTCCAATTCATCTTATTCCACCGGTCTAGCCATCCCCATAGGGCATTGGCTATCATCCATGAATCAATGTAGAGGTAGAGCCTTGGCCATCCTTCTCTTTCTGCAATATCTAGGGCCAATTGGACAGCTTTGAGTTCCGCAAACTGACTCTATTCGCCTTTACCTTCAGTGTCTTCCGCCACTTGTCGGGTGGGACTCCAAACTGCTGCTTTCCACTTCTGGCTCCTCCCTACAATACGGCAGGAACCATCGGTGAAAAGGGCATAGCATGTCTCTTCATCTGGCAGCTGATTATATGGCGGAGCTTCTTCAGCTCAAATCACTGGCTCTTTTTCTTCTTCATCTGCCAGACTGAAGTTCCCACCTCCAGGCCAATTAGTTATAATCTCCAAAATGCCAGGGTGATTCGAGTTCCTGATTCGGACATGCTGTGTAATCAAAGCAATCCACTTGCTCCACATAGCATCGGTGGCGTGATGTGTAGAGGGCACCTTCCCTTTGAACATTCAGTTCAGCACTGGTAATCAGGGTGCTAGGAAGAGCTGTGCTTCGGTACCAATTACCTCTGAAGCTGCTCGTATGCCTTCGTACGCCACTAAGATTTCCTTCTCCACAGGGGTATAATTGGCCACAGATCCTCTGTAGCTTCGGTTCCAGAAACTCAGTGGTTGCCCTCGCGTCTCGCCAGGCACCTTTTGTCAGAGGCTCCAGGAGGGACCTTTATCTCCAGCTGCAGTGTAGAGTACATTCTTTACATCTGGTCCCGTCCTAATTGGTCCAAGAGCCACAGCATGTGCAATCTCTTGCTTGATCTGCCTGAAAGCTTGCTGTTGTTCAGGACCCCATTGGAAGTTGTTCTTTTTATGGGTCACAAAGTAAAGAGGACTCACAATCTGGCTGTACTCTGGGATGTGCATCCTCCAGATGCCTATGGTTCCCAGAAAAGCTTGGGTTTCTTTCTTGTTTGTCGGTGGAGCCATTGCTACAATCTTGTTGATTACATCTGTTGGTATCTGGTGCCATCCATCTTGCCATTTCACCCCTAGGAACTGCATCTCTCGGGCAGGTCCCTTGACCTTACTCTTCTTGATGGCAAAACCAGCCTCGAGGAGAATCTGGATGATCTTCTGTCCTTTCTTGAAAACTTCTTCTGCTGTGTCCCCCCATACAATGATATCATCAATGTACTGGATATGTTCTGGAGCCTTACCCTTCTCTAGTGTGGCCTGAATCAGTCCATGGCAAATGGTTGGACTGTGTTTCCACCCCTGGGGCAGTCGATTCCAGGTGTACTGAACGCCCCTCCAGGTGAAAGCAAACTGTGGTCTGCACTCTGCCGCTAAGGGAATGGAGAAAAACGCGTTGGCAATGTCAATGGTGGCTTACCACTTTGCTGTCTTGGACTCCAGCTCGTACTGGAGCTCCAACATATCTGGCACGGCAGCACTCAACAGTGGTGTGACTTCATTTAAGCCACGATAGTCCACAGTCAGTCTCCATTCTCTGTCGGACTTACATACAGGCCAGATGGGGCTGTTTAAGGGTGAATGGGTTCTGCTGACCACCCCTTGGCTCTCCAACTTCCGAATCATTTTATGGATGGGGAACACAGCATCTCGGTTCATCCGATACTGTCACCCATGTACGGTTGTCGTGGCTATTGGCACTTCTTGATCTTTAACTCACAGTAGTCCCACTACGGAAGGGTCTTCTGAGAGGCCAGGAAGGGCAGACAATTGCTTGGACTCCAATCACTGTGGCTACAGCAAAAGCCCACTGGTACCCCTTCGGGTCCTTGAAGTATCCTCTTCTTAGGTAGTCCATACCAAGAATGCAAGGGGCTTCTGGCCCCATCACAATGGAATGCTTTTCCCATTGGTCTCCTGTCCAGCTCATGTCGGCCTCTACCACTGACAACTCTTGAGACCCTCCTGTCACTCCAGAAATAGAAACAGTCTCGATACTCTTATTCTCCAAAGGCATTAAAGTACACTGGGCTCCAGTATCTATCAAGGCCCAGTATCTCTGAGGATCCGATGTGCCAGGCCATCAAACCCTCACAGCCCAGTAAACCCGGTTATCTTCTTGGTCCCTTTCCTTCTCCTGGCAGAAGGCAGGGCCCCTCTACTGGTCTTGATCAGAGGATTCATCGTCGGACTTTGACTTTGGTTTCTTGGAGGTCTTTATGTCATCGTCGAAGAGGACCTCCATCTTCTTGTGTTTCGGCGATTGCAATTTCTTTTCTAAAAAGTCTGTATCTACTACGTAGACAACTTTCTTGTCAGTGTCCTTTTGTTTCAGCTCCCTCACTCTAGCTTCGAGCTTGGAAGTGGGTTCACCATCCCACTTCTTCATGTTTTCTCCCTTGCTAAGTAGATATGCCCAGAGTTGGTTACGTGACCGACGCTTAGGGTTTTCTTTCCTTCGACGTGTAAATGACGGAGATTGTGAGCGAGACCGAGACCAGGATCAAGGTCTAGGTCGAGGTCGTCTTTGTCGATCCTGCCGTGATCGTTCCATCGGCCTTTCTCTGTAATCTCTATAACATCTGCCATCTCTGTCTCTAGGGTCGTCCTCATATCTGGTGTATTCATAATCTCTCTCCATTCTTTCCCTATCGTAGGTGGGTCGGTATAGGGGATCAGACGAGTCTTCCAGATTTTCCACTATGCTCCTTATCCAATAACACATAGTGTCCACACTTGGTTCATCCATCTTTGGATGATATGTGGTTATCAAGCAGTAGGTATATGGCTTAGGGGCACCTTTAATTAACTTTTTCCACATTGGTTGCGTGCAGAGGACACTCTCTGGAACTTGGATGTCATAATAGTCTGGATCAGAATAGATGATCTCCAGCATGGCCACTTCCCGTAGGTATTGGATGCCTTCTTCCGCAGTATTCCACCTTCTTGGAGAGCTCGTCAGATACTCCTTAAATGGGTATCTCGCCCTCACAGCATGGAGGATTCGGATCCAAAGACTGGACACCATTGTCTCCCTTCCCATTTCTTGTTCTATCACACGGTCTCGGGCAATGGATCTCAATTGTTGTGCTTCATGACCTTCAATTACGTGACTATTAGCCCCATTGTCCCAGCATCGCACCAGCCAGGTGAGGATTCATTCACCAGGCAAGCGAATGTAATCTCGAAGCTCTCTTGTGGTCAGTGATTATGTAAATTTCGCTTTCTTGCATTATTTCCTGTCCATCTCTCCCGCATAGAATCTTTTCCACTTCCCTTTTTACTCTTCCGCTCTTATGTGGAACTGCTCCCGCCTCCTCTCTGTATCTCTTACATGGAGGTGGGGACTGGGCATGTCGTAGGGATGAGCTTCTATGTCGTTCATGCTGTGGAGATGGACTTCTATGTCATTCGCACCATGGAGATGGACTTCTACGTCGTTCGCCATACCCAGCGGGTGGAGGTAGCGAGTAGTCTTTCGGGTGATGAGATAAGGGCCTCATCCAATCATCCACGCCTCCAGGAGAAGGTTGGGTCTGGAGGGGTAGGGATAATTCTCCCTCAGGTTGAGGGGAACACTTGGTCCCTTCTTTGTGTCTTCCGAAACACTGAATGTGTAGTCAGGATATAAATCATCAAGTGACAATATACCACGGGTCGTTTGTACTGTTTCCTTTTTTTCTCTTGATACTGCTCTACTTTCCTTTGGACGCGTCCCTAGTTCTTTTGGGCACGCCCCTTCTCTTGCAACCGTTTCTTCCTCTCTGGCAGCTGCTTCTTCCTCTATTGCGGTCATGCCTTCTTCTCTTGCAGTCACTCCTTCCTCTGTCACAGCCACTTCTTCCTCTCTCACAGTCGCTCCTTCGTCCGTTGCTGCTGCTCCTTCGTCTGCTACTTCCTGCATGGATGGGATAGGTTCTTCTGCTCCTCCTTCTTCTTCTTCTCTTTCTTCTTCTTCCATGCGTTCCAGTCATGGAGATGGGTCTGTAAGTTCTACGGTCTCCTTTACCTACGTCTTCTTTTTCTTTATAGGGGCAACAATGACTTTCCGGTTTTTAACTTGAGTTCCAGTTCTAGTGGACTTAGTAGAAACGGCCCTGACCTCAAGTTGTGTTTGGACCCCAATTTCTGTGGACCTAATAGGGACATCACTGGTTTCAGGTGGCATGGTTTGGGTTTCTATCTCGCCCTTAACCTTCTGAGAGTGATCTACGGCAGCTCGATAAGCAGAAGCCAAGCCTCAGTACAAAGCAAAGAATTGCATGTTTGGGTCGTCATATGAAAGACATCCTTCCCTTAAACAATGTGTCATCTCATCAGGGTAGAACACTTGTTCTGGCGTAAAGTCCCAAGTAATGGGAGGTGTCACACATCCTACCAGTTTACCAAAATCCACCCATGCTTCTTGCCATCCAAAGACTGGCCTTTCCAAGCCCCTTCCCAAAGCTCCAGCTATTCCTTTTGAGGTTTGGCCTTTCTTACAACAAGGGTACCAATGCAGCACCACCTTTCCAATTTTAAGTAATATTTTCACTGCCTTCACCACTAGTATCATTGTAGCTAAACAATTTAGGTATGGGTTAGAGTTGATCTTAGGAGTCTTTGCTACCAAACCTTGAATGTCACCATTAAGGAGACTGGTTACTAGGCCGTAAATGTTGAAATTAAGGAATGGAAGCAATTCGTTTCATCCATCTGAATGGTCCCCTATAGGATATCCTAGGAGAGGCACAAAAACAGCTAGAATCATGAAAAAAATTAGTAAAAAGGCCATTGTTTATATTATCCTTTCTTTGTTCCTAAACAAACCCTTGTTTATCTAAACAAAGCTTTCTTGGTTGCTTTCCCAGTAGTTGTTTTGTAAACAAAGACTGCGCTTGGCAGTCTTCCTGGACTCTGGTGGCATTCCTGGACTCTGTTGTCAAAACAATAGATTTGTTTCTAAAACAAGACTGAGCTTGGCTGTCTTCCCGGACAATGTTTATCAAAAAAAACCAAGTTTAACCAATCAGAACCATCCTCTGCTACTAACAACCTGAGCAAGTTTGAGCTGGCTTCCTGCCAAAATCTCCAACGCTCAGTGCAAGCCTTTCCCCTGTTTCCCCCTTTAGGCAAAGGTAAAAAAACTATAGAAACTGAGAGAAATTGAAACCAACTGAATTATACCAGAAATATATATTTACATATATTTACAATTATATATATTATTTGAATATATATATTGTACACACAATAGGGAGCTCCCGAGGGGGGAAAAGGGAAAAGGGAGGGGGAAACAGGGATAAAAACTAAAAACAAATATCCTCCAAATATACCCGTTAATAGAGAGCTAGCGGATAAGTACAAAAAAACCCGGATTAAATACTTCCCTGAACGAGACAGCAGAACTGTGCGAAGCACCAACCAACTCCCCCACGCCTCCTGGAGAGACCGGAGATAACGGCAGGTCTGAGCAGCAGGCCCTGGCCTATACAAGCAAAGACCGTCTACAGAGAGACCTGTTGCCTTCAGCCACTGGCAGAGAGAAGAGCAGCAAACTCTCTTATCTGCGCCTTTTTATATGTTTTGTTACAGAAAGGGATGATATGGAATACTTCCTTAGATTTCTGACCCCATTGCTAAGGAAGGCCTAAAAATTCCAAAAAAACAACCCACTACAGCTACAAACACCACCGGACCTGAGAAAGGCACCTCCTCCTTTCTCCTTCAAGTTTTTATTATCTCTGCTCCCCCCTCTCTCCCAGCTGGAATGCAAGGGCCTATGGCATCTGCTCTCTCCTTGTACATCAGAGAGCGAGCTTCTGGAAAGCAGGGGGGTGAGAACAGCACTGTTTTGAGAAAGTGGCAAGGGAAGCCTTTCCTAAGCAAAATAACTGACTCCTCGGTAGCAAAATCTTCCAGAAAAGGGTTATTTACTCCCACAATATGGTAACTAAAAGGGCACGAACTTTGAGGAGACCTGATCAGAAAGCAAGTTTCATGGCTCCAGCAGTAGCTAAGTTTGTTTCCAGCGGTGCACAGAACAAGTCCAAAGTTTAGAGATTCACAGAAATTAATCAAATAGGAGTCTTCAGATCCTACAAGCTATACCATGAACGTAAAATACTGCAATCCCTCCATCAGCCAGTTGGAAGAGATGGTTGACTTCCTTAACATCCTCAACAATGCTGTAGGGTGCAGAACTTCCCAGCACATTTGTGGCAGCACAGTCTCTCACTAGGTAGCTGTGCTGTGGACTGCTGCACCAGGCAAGATGTAAATCAGCTTCCAGTATTGGTCCTTAAGCCTGGAGCACATCCACAGCTAAGCCAGACACACGGTTGTAACTGTTGGTGCCCCTCTGAGTAAGACCCCCCTCTAAGTAAGATCCCCAAGAGACATGACCAAAATTAAACCTAAATGACAAGTTTAATCACCATTAATGAAAGACTCTAGAAACAGGCAAAAGTGTAACCTGAGATCTGAGGGGGATACACGACCTGAACACAAGTCAGCATGTCCAAAGCATTACGCAGTGATCCCCTCAGCACATATGACTTTTATTTATTTGGAGAGTGGGAGGCTCCAGCCTCTCCCAGATGGTTGCACTTTAGAAGAACATCAAATCAAAAACTTCTTCCAACACAGATCACCCATGTGTCTGGTCCATTTCTTCCCCTGAGTGTAAAGATGGGATATCCATCCAAGGAGTTTGCTGATCAAAGGCACAGATTTTTAGTAGGCACTTCCTGAATGTACAAGTAATTATCAGAGTCCTCAAATACTTTCTTAAAAATGGAGAAAGCACTTCAGCTCTCTGTGACTGAGAACAACTGGAAATACCACCTCTGCCACGCTGGCACCAACAGCGTCTTCTGCCTGGAGAACCTAGAGAATGGGATCAAGAATGTCTAAACCACAGCTCCAGCTCAGACAAGTGATAGGAGAGCTGACATGATCATTGCCCGCAGTTGGTCACCTCAAAATGTCATCCCTTAACCGGTGGCCTTTCTTTTTCCACTGTCAATCCTCTGTGTATGTAATCTCATATTAAATCCTTTCTTATAGAATCATAAACTCCCATAATGGTTTGAGTTGGAAGGGACCTCAAAGACCATCTAGTTCCAAACTCTCTGCCATGGGCAGGGACACCTTCCACTAGACCAGCTTGCTCCAAGCCCCTTCCAACCTAGCCTTGAACAGTCCTGTCCTAGTTTTGGCTGGGACAGAGTTAATTTTTTGCAGTAGCCATGAGTGGGTGGAGTCGTGTGGGCATGGCTAGGTTGTTATTCTATACCACCTCACTGCATTGCAAGGGTGGGAGTAAGGGACTCTCGCTTTGGAGGAGAAAAGCATGGCAGGAGAGGGGAAGCCATCCACCATTTGTTCATTGTCACCCGAGGTTTGCAGTGAGCATTTTTGCATGTAAATTCCCCTCTCTTTGTATACTTTTGTTATTAATATTGTTGCTGTTACTGTTTTCTTATCTCATTGCTGTTTCCAGTAAATTGTTCTTATCTCAATCCGTTATTTTGACCTTTTGTGCCTCCAATTCCCACCAGAGCAGGAAGGGGGAGGGGAAGGGGGAGTGAGTGAGTGGCAGCGTGGTTTGGAGTCTTGGTGCGAGAACTAAACTGGGGGAGCACCATTCCTAAACCACGACAACTTCCAGGGATGGGGCATCCACAGCTTCTCTGGGCAACCTGTGCCAGTGCCTCACCACCCTCACAGTAAAGAATTCCTAACATCTAAATCTCTCCTCTTTTAGTTCAAAATAATTCCCCCTTGTCCGATCACTATCTGCCTGTGTAAAAAGTCACTCTCCCTCTTTCTTATAAGCCCCCTTTCTTCATTAAATGCGAGTACTTATTGTGGTTATTAGTGATGTACCAAATGTGGCATAGTCAGGCTCCCCTGAAACATAGAGCACAAAAAAATTAGGTCTGCTCAGAAACACTACTTACTGGACATGTGTTAAAGGGATGGGAGGCAAGGGTGAATGAGGTTCAAAGAGATGTCCTATGAAGACAGGCTGAGAGAGTTAGGATTGTTCAGCCTGGAGAAGAGAAGGCTTCGGGGAGACCTTAGAGCACCTTCCAGTACCTAAAGGGGCTACAAGAGAGCTGGAGAGGGACTTTTCACAAGGGCATGGAGGGATAGGACAAGGGGCAATGGCTTCAAACTGACAGAGGGCAAGTTTAGATTAGATATTAGGAAAAAATTCCTTATTATGAGGGTGATGAGGCACTGGCACAGATTGCCCAGAAAAGCTGTGGATGCCCCATCCCTGTCAGTGTTCAAGGTCAGTTTGGATGGGGTTTGGAGCAAGCTGGTCTAGTGGAAGGTGTCCTTGCCTATAACGTGGGGGTCTTTATATGATAAAGAATGCTGTACGCTCTTCGTAAGGTGGAAATCAAAGAGGTTTATTTCCAATTCGGTGCCTCCTTTTATCCCCTAAAACCATGTGACCTTCTAACCAATGGGGTTGTCTATTTAGGCGCATGCTCCCTTGGGCTTCTCTGCCCCGGTACGTCCCCTGTACCTTTGGACACGCCTCCTACATCACCCCCTTCTCAATTATTTAAGAAGGTCACGAAAACAGTGCAACAACAACAGTGCAAACAATCAGAACAGTACATTGTAAACTACCAAAGCTTGCAATGACCCAGCACATCGCTTGCCTTGGCCTCTTACACATCTATTGTAAACCTTTTAAAACTTTCTTATATTCCTAAAGGGTAGTGCAACTTGGAGAAATAACTTTATTAACCTAGGGGCCTTAGCCCAACCATGCATAGACTTATAATCTTTATTAATCTGAGGGTTTTAAATAACCGGGGAGTTCAACTTTATTTAAGAAACAGGCTAAGCTTAGCAAAACTAAATTCTCTTAAAGTGACCATGTGGCGGAGGTAGTGTTATTTTGTGAGGTGCTTTGTGTTTAATACACTTGTCCAGTCAAACAACTCTCTTATTCATTCACACTCTCATTCATTGACGGTCGTCATTCATTCATCATACACACATTCATGGATTTTTTATAGACTGCTTTTTGCCACACTGGTCGTCCTTAAATGTAAACCTGAAACATAAACATAAACATAACTTTTTTATAACTTCTGCGTTACTCTGGTTCTTGCTGCTGTGGTTGTGTACCTAGGTAGGGTCTAACACACCTGGAAGGAATCCATTTCACCTCTTTTCCTGCAGCCACACAGGCGTAGCCTCTTCCCCAAGTCACGAGATCTAACGGTCCTGTCCACTGCCCTGAAATCAAATCTCTTACCATGACCGGTGGTTTGGGAGAGGCGAAAGCCTGAGGCCTGTGCTGCTTTTCATACCTGCTTCTTTTAGCACTGTCACAATTTAAAAAATTGATAACATACGTGGCTTTCCACAGATGCTCTTGCAGGCTACAGAGATTCCCCCTTTTTTTGTTTAGCTAACATGTCTTTCAGTGTGCGATGTGCCCCTTCAACAGTTGTCTGTCTGGTGGGTGACTGCGGAATACCTGTGATGTGTGAAATTTCCCTATTTGATAGGAAGTAAAGATGGTTTATTGTCAGTTTTTATTTGATTTGGGATACTCAGGGTTGCTAAGCAACTAAGCCAGTGTATTTTACACTCTTGGCCTTTTCTCCAGTAGGTGCTGTGGCAGTTATGTATTGGGAATGTGTATCTATTTACATGCACATATTTTAATGTGCCAAATTTGGAGATGTGTGTGATATCTGTTTGCCAGATCTCATTTGCCATTAACCCTCTGGGGTTAACGCCTTCCTGAGATGGCACGGGTGTGATTTTCTGACAGTCTGGGTATGACATGATGATGTCTCGAGCCTGATTGAGTGTTATTTGAAATTGTCTCTTCAGAGAACGTGCGTTCTGATGGAAAAATGAATGAGACAATTTTGCTTGCTCCAAGACTCTGGGTATGGTGTTAAACATTGCTGCTTTGTCAGCCTCTCGGTTTTCGTCAGTTATTGGCCCTGGCATGTCAGTGTGTGACCTTGTGTGTATTATGTAGAAATCAAATTTTCTATGATTGACAAGAAACCATACAGAACGCATTTCAAACAACAGGTGAGGGTTAACGATATCTCGAAGAAACGAACTCTCGAGACGGGACACTAACTTTGCAGTATAACAGGAATCAGTTACATATTAATAGGTTGTTCATAAAATTTCCCCAAGGCAATACGAATGGCAGTCAGTTCCAGAACCTGCACAGAGCCTTGGTTCATGGTCTGTACCTCTCGTTCCCATTGTCTTGAGTCAAGGTTTATCCAAGTCACTGCAGCTTTTCGTGTTCTTCCAGATGCATCTGTGAAAACCGTGAGGTCTTTCACTGGTTCATGTTTGCATCTGGTTGTGGCCTTTAAAGGTAAACTACCAATTTCTGCCCACAATCTGTGTTTAGGGAGATGAATTGAAATGTCACCGTCAAAGCCTGTCAAGGCAGCCTGGAATCCTGCATCCTCAGCTAGCATCCAATCGAAGTTGTCCTTTGCAGCTGGGGTGAATATGGTGGCAGGACCTCTCCCGTCCAGTTCTTGTAATTGTCCTCTGCCTTTAATGACACGCTTGGCAAACACTTCATTAGTAGTTCACACAGTTTTAGGTGGTTCGTGGGGCAGAAACAGCCACTCTAGAATTTGCAGTGGGTCTTTTTTCAGTCTGATCCCACTGAAACAAAACTGCAAATGGCTGGTACCTGCTGGGAACAAGGGCCAGGCAGATTTGCAGTTCAGGATTTCTTCTTCTGCCCTGTCTGCCTTCTACTGCCTTGGCATGAATGTCTAACGCCTGCTTGCCTCTGCTGTCAGAGACCTGTTAGACATTAGATTGGAGTCCCCCTTTAGCAGCTCAAATAGAGGGTGTAGTTCCTCTGTGGTTATGCCTAAAATAGACCTTAACCAGTTGATGGCTCCCAGAAGTTTTTGCAACTCGTGTAAAGTTAAAGTGTTTTTTACCTCGAGCTGCAGTGGCTGTGGAGAAATTTCTTGCTGCATGAATTTCCATCCAAGGTAAGTCCAGGGTTGCGATCGCTGGATTTTTTCTGGAGCAACCTGTAACCCTGCATCTTGGAGGGCTTTGATTAGAGCAGTAATAATAAAATGGCAGTTCATTTCCTGTGGCCGTGGTTTTTAGTATGTCATCTACATAATGGTGTATGATGGCTGTTTGGTATCTCATTGGGTTATTTTGCATCCCCTGAGGAAGGACAACCCAGCAATAGTTTTGCATGGGCTGTGCATTGTTCAAGGCCAGGATGGAAAAAGCAAGCCTTGGCGCATCCTCAGGGTGTAGGAAGATGGTAAAAAGGCAGCTTTTTAAGTCAATGATTAGTGGTGGTCACTTTGCTGGAAGCATAGCAGGTGAGGCAAGTCCAGGTTGCAATGCTTCCGTAAGCTCTATGACTGCGTTTACCGCTTTTAAATTTTACAGCATTCTCCACCTCTCACCTTTCTTGGGGGTGCAGAATACAGGGGTATTCTCAGGGTTGTTTGCTGGCACATTGTGGCTTGCCTCAAGCTGCTTCCTCTCTTGCTCGCGAAAGTGGGTGGCAAAGAGGAGGAGGATGGCGAGCAGCACGGCAGCAAGCAGTGCGATGCTCATGGCGTGGCCCCTGCCCTGCCCACGGCACCCTTGGTACAACTCAGCCCATTCCCTGCTGTTTAGGTACTTGTGGGATGTTGCTGCTAAGGGTCTCCAAGGGCAATCCCCTTGAAAGTGGTCAGGGTCACCACATCTAACACAACTCGTTCTATGTCTGACCTCTTCTTGTACTCCTAGCTGGGTGCTTAGGGTTGTAGTTAAAGGGGCAGACTGGTGCTCCACAGAGCCAATTCTTTGGTAGGGTCTAACTAGTTCAGCAATGCTGTAGCTCTCCCTTTCAGGAAGGGCTTGCAAAGCTATTTTACAGCCTGTGTTCACCTTTACAAAAGCCAATTGCCTATACAGCATCTCTCTGGCTTTATTGTACTCAACTTGCTTGTTTAAAGCAGATTGCAGCCGATCTAAGCATCGTGAATTTGGTTCAGTACAACCTTGTAACACTTTTGTGGAGGATAGGTTGCTATTTTGGTCTGTAGTGAGAAGCTTTCTCATGGCTTTCAGGGCCTGTTTGGCTATTACTTTGTACACCTCCCGGGGATAGGTTGATTATCTGCTGTGCTGTGACTTCCCTCCCCGGTTAATTGGTTTGTTGTTATGCCTGCTTGGGTGTTGGTTGCATACTTAGCACAATTCTCCCGATAGTCAGCTAACCAGACTGTATATTGGGTGTTATTAAGAACTAATTTCATTAGATTCTTCCAGTAAGGGGGGGTGAAAAAATAGATGGAACTCAACGTCTCCAAATACTTGAAAGTATTGGTTAAGGATACGCCAGCATCTCTTACCGACTGCCTCAATTTCTTTGTAACCTCATATGGCAGAGGCTGGAATTGAGGGGGCTGACGTTGGCTAAATTCGATTGGGCATGCATGAATAACCTCCAAGCCTCCCACTCGAAATGCCTCATCCCGATATTGTTCCCACTTGTTAACTGACCTTCCCCTGTTTGCCTTCTCGCTCCCTCCCGGTGGAACTCGTGCATTTGTGTTCCTATGCCTAGAAGTCGGGCTGCTGCTAGCAGTGTGGGTGGGGGGTGGGATAATTGTTTCGTTCACTCGTGTGCCTTGTGGAGGGCAGACATTATCATTGTGTAAGCTGGAAGTATGTTGTAGGCTTGGCGATTGCCTGCCTCGGTCGTTTGGTTCAGAATGTGTCCCAGCGTTTCTCATGTATCTATACGTAACACTTCTGTTAGTGGCTGTGTAGCAGTAGAGTTAATGTTACAATGTCTTGTGAGGTTTCCATGGAGACAAAGCCTCCCATGTTTTTTTTTTACCTTAGTCTCGCTGCTGAAGACGCACGTGGCTGGGGTTACTTTGTTTGGCTGCTTTTAGTTTTGGTTTCTCGGTCGGCTGTTTCTCGGCGGCTTTTTTTCCTTTCGGCGTCTCTGTCGGTGTCTGGTCATCTCCGGCTCTCGTAGCTGCTCCGGCGGCTTGGGTATGGCTACAGATGGCAGCGGGGGGGTCCCTCCGCGCGGCACGAGGTGTGGGGGCGGCAGGAAGCGGCAGGGAAGCGGCGAAAGGTTCCTTCAAGGTCTGCGCCGCTCCTGGTGGGTTTCTCCTCGGTGTGGAGGCTTCACGCAGTGGCTATAGGCATGCGTGGGTCGGCAGAAGGTGGCTGCGGGGCTCCCCCGGTCCGCTGGGCGGTGCGGAGGGTCCGGGTGCCGGCGTGCATTCACAGCGCGGCTTCGGCGGGTCCCGCACGGCTTTTAGGCGTGGGTGTGGGGCCTTGGGAGGTGACGGGCGAACGCAGGCCGGCGGCAGGCAGCGCGGAGCTGCAGCGCTTTCCGCTGGGCGGAAAGGTGCGCGGTCTGGCGGTGGGGCTGGGGGTGTTAGAGCAGCGGCGGCGCCGGTTCGGCGCGGTCGGCTCAGCCGCGGCGGCGGCGGGCGGCAGGGGTTTCCCGGCGGTTTTAGCATGCTCCGCTGCCCAGGTTTTCCGAGCTGCGGGCACGCTGCCCCTCAGGGAGCAGTCCTAGTCGTGATGTTAGGTGCTAGCGCTGCTTTCTCAGCTCACTCACGGCTCCGTAGATGTTGGACTCTGCTCCGCTGGCTCCGGTTGCCGTCCCGGTCTCCCGGCTTCTTCTTCTCTTCTTTTTTCTTTCTTCTTTGTTCCTGTGCACTTTTCCCTAATATATTTGAGCTCACTATACTAACTGCGTTTCTCAGATCCCGCTGAGACAACGATTTACAGACGTCTTAGTTTTTTTCGGTTAAAATTCCCGTCTCCACACAATTGAGACGATAAACGGAATTACCGATGTTTTGCCTGATTCTGGGTATGCTAAACTCGCCTAATGTAGGTTTTCAGTCCAAGTTCGGTGCGCTACGTGTAACGTGGGGGCCTTTATATGATAAAGAATGCTGTACGCTCTTCGTGAGGTGGAAATCAGAGGTTTATTTCACATTCGGTGCCTCCTTTTATCCCCTAAAGCCATGTGACCTTCTAACCAATGGGGTTGTCTATTTAGGCGCATGCTCCCTTGGGCTTCTCTGCCCCGGTACGTCCCCTGTACCTTTGGACATGCCTCCTACACCTGCCCATGGCAGGGGAATTGGAACAAGATAAGCTTTAAAGTCCCTTCCAACCCAAACCATTCTAGGATTTGCCAAAGCGTCAAAACAGGACCTCACTTTACTGAGTCCTGCTGCAGCATCCCATCACTGAAGTTGTCCTGGGAATGATATAGCTTGTGGTGTTGAAGCAGAGAAAGGTCCAAACTGCAAACTGGTGGGATCCCAAGCTTAGAAATCCCTAAGCTTCAGAAATGCCTATACACAGGGCTTTGATCAGAACTTCTCCTGAGTGAAACCCTGCCTCCAAAGTCAGTGCCCAACTTCCCAGCATCTTTCAGTGGGGACCAGACTTAGAGTAGAAGTGTCACCGAAAGCCATCCCTTTAGGGAGCCAAAGCTTATGATCTGATGGGGAAGAGCAAAAGCAGAGTTCCTCCGTGGGGCCAGAAACTCCATAAAGCAAGTGTGAGAAATGTCTCGTTATTTAATTTAGAAAGATTCAATTACCTGTGAAACAAGGGAACTGTAACAACAAGGAAAGTTTTATTTGCAGCTCACACTGGGTCCACCTCACACCGATCTCCCAAAGAGGAAAGACCCTTTGTGTTTAAATTTCGTGCATTTTATAGTTTTACAAAGTCCCACTCTTTCAGGTCAGTTTAATATATTCATTTTTGCCTAAAAAGGTTTTTTCTCTGAAAAGGGAGATATTCCCCTCCTCCCGATTGGCTGCAAGGCATCCCCTGTCAAAATGATGGATCCTCCTTTGTTCTCAGCCCATGGGGAGAGGCCCCTGTGCTCAAAAATGGCCAAATGGCCAAAAAGGTTTTCATTTTTAGGAGTGTTATATTTGCCTAAAAATTCCCTATCCCAGCCGCAAGGAGCCCTGGCACCATGCCCAAGTGGGGACTGGGTACCTTACAACTTCACAATATGCCTAAAGGTTTTCTAAAAATTTGTTTGTAATAAAAACCGTATCTTTATTTTTCATACAAGTAATTCACCTGGTGCACCGGTCAGGGTGGTTAGGGGTCCCCTCCTGAACAGAAGGAAATACAGAGCTGAGAATCTGTGTGGCTACAGGGCTCCCTTGCCCTGACTCTGGACTCTTCAACTACCCTCCCAGAACTGGTGGGAGGGTAGGAGGTTTGGCCAGCCTGGGCTTTATGGAGACCTGACACCAAGGCATGTCATGGTGGACTCACCACCCACAGCCTGCTTTGGCAAACATGGTAATTGAAGCTGATATGGTGGGGGAGAGGAAAAAGTAACCCAAAAGAACTAAACTGGGGAAACATTCACAAGTGAGCCTCAGGGCATGCCTTTTTACATGCCTTTTTTCAGAGTGAGACATCAGGAAGCCAGAACTGGACATGACTCCTCTCCCAATGTGGTAGCCAAAGTGGCACACTCATCTTTAGCATGAGTCTTTGGCCCTGAATCCTCATCTTCCCCCTGGCAGAAACACCCTTCACCCTGTCCTCCCTGCCCAGCTTCTGTCCTGGAGGAGTGAATTCATCTCTGCTGTTCCTCCCTCTACCCATGCATGCTTTTAACTGAACCATCTCTCTTCAGATAGACAGACCACATGGAGAACCATGCAGGGAAGCCCAGAAGGTTTCATTTTGGTATCAAAGGCTGCTCTAGAAGGGAACTCAGATAGTTCCCAGAGAAAGCAAGACACGAAATTCAGTATTCCCCAGGCTGCCTTGCTTTTCTGTGGTCCAAGCATCACAGCCCCTCACCTCCATGCAAAGGACTTCTGGAATAGGCTTGGTACAAGCAAAATTGAGCAGAATCCCACCACAAGCACTTTGAGAATCAGATTCCCAACCATGAGAAGGGAGAAATGACTCTAAAAGGGAAAGCAAAAACTTCTGACTGGGCTTGAGAGGGTCCTTGAACAGCTTCTAGTAGGCAGCACACTGGCATAGCTCCTGCTGTGAAAAGTGTTGGACTACATAGCATGGGAAATATTTTTCCTCTAATACTCCCAAGTGTCATAGGTTTACTTGTTCTAAAAATCCAAGCAGGAATTTTTTTTCCCCGTCTCGCTGTAGAAGAAAGATGTTGAACGAGGGAGGGGGAAGGGGTGATTCACATACACAAAAGAGCTAGCTGGCAGAACTGAGAACTGAATTCCAGGCTGATGGCCCTCCTGGGAACTGTGGGGAGGGAGTGATGAGATTTTTTTTCTTCGGAGGGGGACTTCACTTTTGCCTTAACTCAGGCAAAGTGTGGGTGTTGGCAAAGCTCTGAGGCCATTTTGCTCTCAGCCTGGTCATCTGTCTGTTTTCTGGCCTCGACTTGACTGTGCCCTGCTCCGCCCCCAGCCCGGACCTGTTCGGATTTCATTGGAGAGGTTTGGCCCACCTGCAGAGGAACTTTATGGGGAGGGGGTCGTGCTTTTCCATCCTCCGCCCCCGTGTTTTTGGCAGTGGTTTGCGCTCATTGGCGAAGAGGGGGGAGTCCCGGCCACAGCCAGCTGCAGACAGCGTGAGTTTCATGGGAAGAACCTGCCCTTCTTTCCCCTTTTCCCCTTCCCCTCCTCGGGGGGGGGGAACTCTCCTTTGTCGGCTTTCTCCTGCTCACCAGGGCCCCAAGCGGCGATTGCCAGAGCCCAACAGTGCCCCCTGCTGGCCACCACAGAGCAACTGCAGGCTCTACTCCTCCAGAGATCCAACAGCGCCCCCTGCCGACTGTGGTTAGAATTGCGCCAAAGGACAGGAAGCATCAAACTGTTTCTTTTTTTTTGAAGGGAACTTTTGGGTACAGGATTATTGTTTAGTTGCTTTTGTGTTCTTTTGTTGTTCTGCCAATACACATATATCCTTTAATAAAGGGCTGTTATCTTTCCTTTCTCCATACTTCCTCAGTTGGAGCCTATTAATTTCGGATTTACAATTGCTTGGAGAGAGGAGTTTGGTCTACCTCATAACTCATCCTCCTTAGCAAAACACTTCAATCTCATTAAACTGAGACACCAAGTCAAGCTTTCAATAGACTGAAAGCAACAAAATATGCCTTTTTTTTGTGGGGGATGGTGGGGAGAGCATCATTTGCAATAGCAATTGCAACTGTACATGTTATGTCCCTTACCTTGATATAGGTACAGGAACTGGACTTCTCACAGGAGTTGCAGTTCTCTGTGTATTATAGTAGTTTTCATAAACAACAGGAGCTAGGAAAAGTAAACAATAGTAAAGTACAGACTTTTTATAGCCATAAAATACTTGTGTCATAGGTTTACTTGTTCTAAAAAAAATGAGCTGGGAATTTTATTTTTTTTCTTTCCCCTGCATTACTGTAAAAGAAAGATGTTGAATGAGGGAGGGGGAGGGTGTTTGCCTGCAGAGCATTAGGACACGGACTTAGCATGGGGAAAAACTGAGACAAGTTTATTCAAAGGTCGCAGCCTTTTATAGCCAAATACAAACAGAAAACATTCCTCATTAACGGTAGATAATTGGGATGGGGGAGATCCTTCAGGCCTCGTTTCAGTCCATTACCTGGAAGGAGTATGCCCTTCCACCCTCCCCCCACCACGTGGCCGGGTGACCCCAAGACGGAGCACTCACCAGAGCACCAGGGGAGAGAGGACAAAAGAGGAAGTTTATTTTGGGAGGGGGCTATATATAGCCCTTGGGGACCAATCACAGGTGAGGGGTCACAATCAAGGTAAGGGGTTTACAGCCAATAAGGAAGGGGTTAACAAAGGACCAATGAGAACACCTTGGGACATCTTCCCAGGACACTCCTGCCCGAGAGGTAAGGGATTTACAGGGGAGGTATAGGGGAAAACGCAGTGGCTCTGTAAAGAGCCCTCTTAACATGAGTTTAAACAACATTAAAAACTTCTGATTCATCAATCCACCTTTGGCAGGACTCTTTCCAAACATCCATTGCCACATCTCTTCCCTTTTTGTTTTCTAAAGCAGGATATGCCTTTACTGATTGAAAGGTTCTGGCACAACTGTGTAGACATGGAAAGACACACATAAAGAGAAACACTACGGAAAGTCCCAGTATAATGACCACAATAATTTTCTTAACAGTGGAGGAAAGGCCTTTAAAGGGTAGCCAGTTGAAAAAATCATCAAAGGTCAGAGGATCAGATTGTTTGATTTCATGAACTAAGGATTTAAGCTGATTAATCTGGGAGTGGATAGATTGGGAGTGATCAGAGAAGTTGAGGCAGCAGAGGCCTTCAAACTCCTGACACCCATGACCATTTACTAGAAGGAGAAAATCTATTGCGGCACGATTTTGTAACAAAGCTTTCTTATTGGTTTGGGTATCTTGTAAGAGATCGTCAAGAGCAGCACTGGTGGCATTAGCTTCTTTGGCTAGCCAACATCCCATTCTGGTAAGGAGAGTTAAGGCTTTTGTAGAGCTGACAATTGGAAGTATACCACTTAGAATGTTTGCGGTGTCTGACCAAAAATGCATGTTGGAGTTGCACTCTGCTGTGAATTCATACAAGGACTGTAATTTTGCTAAAGGATGTTCTTCATCTGGAGGTGGGGGTGCTGCAGCCACAGGGACCTGCACTGCTTTAGGTGGAGAAAGGGGTTTTGGTTGTGATGGATAGAAGTTAAGAGGCGGGTGTAAACCTTGGAATTGCCTGCGCACTCTATGACGTGAGAAGGGTGAGGTTCTTTGGAGGTTACTGTTTCCTTTTGCACGATTGTTGGGAGGCTTTACAGGTAAAGATTTCATAAGGGTAGCTGGATTGTACAGTGCTAATTTTCCAAATGTGCAGGGGCCTCCAGCAGCTAATCTAGGAATCATATTCCAGACTCTAAGTCCACAAATTAAAAAGACTCCTTTTGGAAGGATAACTGAATCAGGGGTAGCATGTATCTGGTAAGGGACCTCTTCCTTGCACCAGAAACTGAAATTTGAAAAAGGTCCATAAGAGGTGACATTAATTAATTCAGAGGAGACCACATATTTGTTGTGAATGAAGTAAAAACAGAGAGGAGATACAATACTCCCCAAGATTTCTAATTCCTCAGGTCTCTGCCACTGATAGCTAAATGTCTGTCTGTCATGTGAAGTTTTTGCTGGTCGTGTGAGACAGTCTAAGAATGGATTTCTAAACTGATCATGGTCATCACACCAGGGGATATATTGATTTCTAAAATCACCCCATTCTCTGGGTGTCCAGGGGATTCCTACCAGACAGGTTTTAAAAGGGTGAGAGGGATCTAAGGTAGAGAGACAGATAGAGTCAGTATTTAGGGATTGTGCCAGGTTTAGCCATACATTTTGGCCAGAGAGCATTACCCAATTTGGAATTGTTGGAGGAGATGTAGCAAGGGCTCCTGATGTTAAGTCCTTTTGACTTGCTGATGTTATGCTGCATGCAAAAAACAGGATTATCCCGAGGTTGATGCTGATGGGGGATCGCTTCCTGTAGCTGGTGCTGGATCCGTTGGTGCTGGATCTGCTGCTGGTTGAACTGGAAGGGAGACTTCTTGGTGGATCCTTACTAGTCTGGATGGTAACCATCTTGAATCTGCTCCTGTGAAAACGCAAAATGTACCCTCTTCCCCAAACAATTAGGGGGACAGGACTGAATCAATCTTTGTATTTTACCTTAGCCTCCCCCGTTTTTAATTTTCAGCTCCAAAATGATGTTCAACAGGCGAAACATCCTCATGCAGAAAGGATGTTTCCTCTGTAGGATTAATAATAATAATTTTTTAAACAGTGAAAACAACTTTTGATTGTTCAAATCCTTGAAGTATGCAACTCACAACTTCTACAACATGTAAAAAACCTGTTGAGAAACGAAAAAAAGATTGTATCCAATTGAGATTTCCCAAAAGAGAGTGCAGATCGTTTAGTGTTTTTCTTACGTGAGAGTGGGTTTCCCTTTTTGTCAAACAGGGATCTGCATTGCTTAGCCCAATGAAACCCTTTTTTACATCTGGGGCACATGCTTGAAGGAGTGGTATTTTGAGAATTGGGGTTTTTATATTTTGGGCAGTTAGCCTTCCTATGACCTGGATGTTTGCAATTATGGCATATAATTTTGGAGTGGTCTAAAGCTGTTGTTAAGGCTTGGGTCATTTTTTCTCCTATCTGCTGAGTGGCTTCTGCAATTTGGTTCCCTAATTGTGTGTTAGCTTCAGTTAATTTGCTGGACATTGACATTTGGGGTTGGACCAAACTATTTGCTAATTTGTCAGTAGGGCTAATATCTTTACAAGCTTTTATCATATCCACGGGGGTAGGGTCATGAAGATTTCTGAGTATCTGCTGACACTGTGCATTTGAATTGGAGATAGCTAGCTTCAAGAACAGGGCATCTTGTGCTTCTTTCCCATTTATTTGTTTTTCTATAGATTCCTTCAATCGCTCTGCAAAGTCAATAAAAGATTCATCAGGTTTTTGAATTATATTATGGAAAGGTGGAGCTGTTTGAGAGGCATCAGCTACTGATTGCAGTGCCTGTAATGCCATATTTCTAGTAGCAATTAAGTCTTGTTTGGGAATTTTGGCCTGATCTGTATTTGCAGAATAAGGACCTTCACCAAAAAGCATTTGTATGGTCGTTTTTATAGGTCTATGTGTAGTAGAACTAGTTTCATGAGCATATTTTCTAATTAAGGCTTGCCATTCATCTAAAAACAATGATACCTGTACCTTATTTAGCAAAGCTCTCATTATATCTTTTATATCATTTGGAGTTAGTATAAAGCTGGAAAATAAAGATGACAGAATTCCCATTGCATAGGCTGAGTTTAAACCATAAGTAGTTACTGCCTCTTTTGCATCCTTAATAATGGGTATGGCTAAGGGGTCCCATACAGGGGGTCCGTTGGGGGTGTAGAATACTGGATATGCCTGCAATAAAGTTAAACCATTAGCATGACTAGCAACATTATTAATACCATTGTAATTACTGGCATGGTTGGTTCCTGTGGAAGAAAGAAAAGGGTTAGTTGGAGAAACAGAATTGTTAAAATTATTTGGCATATATGCAAATGGATTATTGGGAGAAAATTCGTTAAAGTTGTTTGATGAGTCTAGTTCTGTTGAGTCAGTTGAAGCCAGTTGTACGCTGTAAGAAGTCTGATGTCCGGTCGTGGAGGTGTTCTGAAGTTGTTGTGTTTGCATGTCGCAGCACGCTGCAGAAGGTGGCTGAGAGGAGTTAAAACTGCAAAGCCGGTGTTTGTCTGTCGCTGGTGCCGAGCAGAGGCAGGGCTGGGGGCTCGGTGACGTCATCTCGTCCCGCTCAGCATCCGTAGGGAACGCGGAAATTCCGGCCGCTGCTCCGGCGTGGGTGGAGGCTGGAAGGTCTCCGCCTCTTTTGTTTGACCACGCCGTGATGGCGGCTGGAGGCTGCTGCTGCAAGACTGTCTGGGAAAACTGCAGTCGGTGTTCTCCTGCTGAGAGCTGCTGAGCCGATGAAATAAAGTTCTGTGTCTCTGGATGAATACTTAAAGCGCAGTTGTTAGTCGGGTGAGGAAAGCCCGGGGTCAGGAACGGCGGGACGGGCTCTCCCGTTCACGGAGGGGGAGGAGGGGGGGTGCGGGCAGGGATCTCGCTGGAGCTGGCCGCGGGCGGCTTCTCCTCCCCTCGCTCCACCGGCGGCCGTGGCAGATGAGCCCGGGAGGGGGCTGCCGCTCCGGGTCCGATCTGCGCAGGGGGCTGAGGCTGGCCAGTTCCAAAGCCTCCTGCTGTATCAGGGACCGGGTGTGCGGCGCTGCCGGGTCCCGACCACGACGGGGGGGGCCGGCGGTGGACCCCCGCCCGCAGCTGCCGGACGGGATCTCCGTGCCCCTCCTCGCCTGTTTCCCGCGGCAACTGCAGTCGCCCCCCTTCTCCCGCACCCACGAGGGAAGCTGCGTTGTTTTCTTGCAGGGGCTCAGAATCTTTTCGTTGCATTTTAAGAATTGTTAAGATATGAGTCCAAGCTATGTTGGCATGTACTGCTGCTTCATCGTTGGAATTTGCAGCCATCCAAATCTGTCTGCCTAATAAGTCCCAATCTTTGGGTGTTAAACAAAACGGGAGCTTAAAATCATTCTTTGCCATAACTTTAGAAAGGCATTTTAAGGCTTTTTTGTTAGTAGATTTGCCGTTACAAGTCAATAAGTTCTTCAAATGCTTATAGTTCTCTTTTTCAGTCTTAGTAAGGCCTCATAAGGCAAAAAGTGTGACCGCAGCATCCGATTGGCTGCTAGCTGTCGCCTGGGGAAACAGCAGTTTTCGGAGCTACAACTCATTCCTGCAATGAGTTGCTCTGTTCTCTGCAAAGGTCTGGTTTTTTTCCAGGCTCTAATCCCCACATTTGCCTAGGGTGATTAGCACACACAAAAGAACTAACTAGCAGACCCACATTCCAGGTTGATAGCCCTCAGAAGACTGGGGGGGGGGGGGTGATGAGGTTTTTTTCCTCTCCTCGGGAATTGGGAGACACTTCACTTTTGCCCTGACTCAGGGAGGGTGTGTGTGTGTGGAGGGATTGCAAAGTTTGTTTTGTTTTTCGGCGGGGTCATCTGGCTGCTTCTGGCCCCAGTTTGCCTCCGTTCTCCTGCGCCCAGTTCTGCCCCCAACCCAGACTTGTTCAGATTTCATTGGAGAGGCTTGACCCTTTTGCGAAGGAACCTTTGGGGGAGTCCCGGCCCGAGCCAGCTGTCAACAGCATGAGTCTGTGGGAAGACCCCCTTTTTTCCCCTTTTCCCCTTCCCGGCGGGAGGGGAGATCTCAATTTCGGCTTCTCCCACACACCAGGGCCCCCACACGGCGACTGCCAGAGACCAACAGCACCCCCTGCCAACCACCACAGAGCAACTGCAGGCTCTGCTCCTCAAGTGATCCAATATTGCCCCCTCCTGATTGTGGTTAGAATTGCGCCAAAAGGCAGAAAGTACTGAACTGTTTCCTTTCTGAAGGGGACTTTTGGATACAGGATTATTGTTTAGTTGTTTTTGTGTTCTTTTGTTGTTCTGCCAATACACATATATCCTTTAATAAAAGGCTGTTATTTTTTTCTTTCTCCATACTTCCTCAACTGGAGCTTGTTAATTTCAGATTTACAATTGCTTAGAGGGAGGAGCTTGGTCTTCCTCATAACTCATCCTCCTTAGCAAAACACTTCAGTCTCATTAAACTGAGACAACTTGTCATCCCAACATTTGGCTGCTAAGTCTTTCCCCTCTATGGGAAAGTGCCTGTTCAGGAAATTAAAAGTTAGAGAAAGGGGAGATTATCTTCAAGGGCTGGCAATAAGTGGCAGAGACTAGTGCTGCATGCCAGTGAATGAAAGGAGGGATGCTGTAAAACCAATGTTTTTTTCATCCAAACTGATGCTGACCAGAGCAGCAGCTCCATGAGGAGTACAAGGCAGTCAGCACTACTTTGTGAGATTGTACCGAGCTCTTACCTGGAGCCAAACTTCCAGTTTTGCGTAAATTTACAAAAAAATCAACATCCTTCTCAATGCTTCACATTTGTAAACTCTTGCGGATTTCCTCATATTTCTGCAAAAGGGAAATAATAAGCATTTCTATACATCAGGTCAAAAAATACGAGGTTTTTTCCAATCATTTATCACATGGGATGAAAGCCCAATGCTCACCCATGACACAAGCTTCAATGGCTGAGGAATCATAGAATCATACCGTAGGGGAAAGGGTTAACATTACACAGGAAGATGTCACATGGAAGCATGGAAAAGTGTGTGTGTGTGCATGTGTGAGAATTCAAGAACACTCGATATCAACAATACCTCAAATAAAGGCACAGTTATGCAACAACACTACCTCAACCACACCAATGTCCTCAAATAGCAGTTAAGCACAATATCCATACCCTAACACACTTCCCCTTAAAAAAAAAGTTGAAGGTTTTCACCCAGTTACATAAATACCCTCAGATAAAAAGTCTTACATAAACCATCTTTATAAACCCTGAACTATTGAAGGTTGCACAGTTAATGAAGTCATTTAATATATAAGCGTAACCAGTTCTAATAAAGGCCTTGCTGGTTTAGGCCCTGAGTATACAGCTGGTTAAAATAAGATTGTTTTATATTAAGAAAAGTTTTTAGAGTTATACTGTTTTATAACTTGTTATTATAATAAAAGAGGGGGATATGTAGGGGAAAGGGTTAACATTATACAGGAAGATGTCACATGGAAGCATGGGAAATGTAGTCTTTGTATCAAGCCCCAGGAGAAGGACTCTACAGAGCATGCCCACTGGAAGGACTCGCTAAGAACTGTGGGAAATACGTGATGTCATGGGAGATATATAAAGGCATGTTTGCCTGCGAATAAGAGGATTTACCAGTTGCACACCATCTGGTTGGTCTGTGAACCCAGTGCCATATCATACAATCATAGAATGGCTTGGGTTGGAAGGGACCTTTAAAGACCATCTAGTCCAATCCCCTCCTGCCATGGGCAGAGATACCTTCCACAAGACCAGTTTGCTCAAAGCCCCATCCAACCTGGCCTTGAACACTTCCAGGAATGGGGCATCCACCACCTCTCCGGGCAACCTGTGCCAGTGCCTCACCACCCTCAAAAAATGTGGGAATCCCAGAGCAAACCTCATCTGCAAGAGTGCATCATGCGCACTCATGCTGGTGTCTGGTGGCTGATCAAGGGTCAAAGCCCAACTCAGACATAAGAGAGCTTAGTTCACAGGAGAGCAAATTGGGCTTTCCTTTCCAAACAGAAAAAAAAAAGGTTTTCAGTTGACCCACCTCATTGTATTGGGTTTCTGTGGCCAGGTTTTGGTAGCAGGGAGGCTACAGTGGTGGCTTCTGTTAGAAGCTGATAGAAGCTTCCCCCATGTCCAGTAGAGCCAATGCCAGCCTGCTCCAGGACAAACCTCCCACTGGCCAAGGCCAAGACAATCAGGAATGACAGTAATGCCTCTGTGATAACATATTTAAGAAGGAAAAGAAGTTATTGGGCAGATGAAAATTGCAGCCAGAAAAGAGCAGAGTGAGAACATGTGAACTATGCAGACACCAAGGTCAGTGGAGAAGGAGGAGGAGGAGGTACTCCAGGTGCTGGAGCTGAGGTTCCCCTGCAGCCCGTGGTGCAGACCATGGTGGAGCAGGCTGTCCCCCTGCAGCCCATGGAGGACCATGGGAGTCGAGAGATTCACCTGCAGCCCATGGAGGAGACCCACACCAGAGCAGGTGGATGCCCAAAGGAGGCTGTGACCCCATGGGAGGCCCATGCTGGAGCAGGGTCCTGGCAGGGACCTGCTGACCTGTGGAGAGAGGAGCCCATGCTGGAGCAGGTTTTCCTGGTAGGACTTGTGGTCCTGTGGGGGACCCACGGTGGAGCAGCCTGTGCCTGAAGGTCTGCACCCTGTCGAAAAGTGACCAACTCTGCAGCAGTTTGTGAAGAACCATTGCCTGTGGGATGGACTCACGCTGGAGAAGTTTGTGAAGGATTGTCTCCTGTGGGAGGGACCCCACGGGGAGCAAGGGAAGGACTCCTCTCTCTGAGTGGTGGCAGAAACAACTGACCATAACCCCCATTCCCCATCTCCCTGCATGGCTGGTGGGGAGGAGGAAGAGAAGGGGTGGGGAGAAGGTGTTTTTAAGATTTATTTTACTTTTCATTATCCTGCTCTGATTCTATTAGTAAGAAATTTAATTAATATCTCCACTTTGAGTCTGTTTTGCCTGTGATAGTGGTCAGTAAGTGATCTCTCCTGGTCCTTACCTCAACTCATGAATCCTTCGTTATACTTTCTCTCCTCTATCCAGTTGCAGAGAGGAGTGAGAGAGCAGCTTTAGTGGGCACCTGGCATCCAGCCAGGGTCAACCCGCTACAGTCATCATTCTAGATGCAGATCTGGTTGACATGAAGCCAGAGGGCATTGTGGAAGTAGTTGATATGCTTGCACTCCTGAGTCTCAAAGAACTGAAATGACACAGACAAAATGGACCTAACATCTTTAAAACAAGGGCAAATCTCTTATCCTGGTTGCTTCTCATCCCCAAGGGCCACTACAAAGATGACTGTCCTCAGCAAGGAGTAGGTGGTGTTGGTCTTCTACAGGAAACATGGAAACCATGAGTCCTCCAGCTCATCCAGAGCTATTAAACCTTGTCTCTAAGCACCACATCTACATGTTTTTTGAACACTTTAAGGTTCCAGGTATGGAGTGATAAATTAACACTGGAGATGTATGAAAACAGAGGTGCATTGACTGGTTGGTCTTCTCCCTCTTTCCTGCCCAGCCTTTTTCCAAGCAGGCTTGAACCCAAGTCTTTTGAAATCTGCTGTCTGGTATGCCTCAATTTCACCTGCCTTTACACATTTCCATGAAAGACAACCTTTCATCCCAAGTGTACATATGCACTTGTTATCAGTTATGACCTTTGCAACACATGGAGGGGAAAACCTTCACATGATCCATCTGCAAAAGTGAAACTACTGCTTTCCACTCCCCACCATGTAATCGTTAAGGTTGGAAAAGACCTCTAAGATCATCAAGTCCAACCATTGACCCAGCACTGCCATGTTCACCACTGAACCAGGTCCCCATCATAGAGGTTTCCAGAGCCCCTGGACACGCACTGAGACACTGACGCACACAAGACAAAACAGACAGCAAATTCCATTTCAAAAGGAAAAAGTAAGATCACAGAATATTCTGAGTTGGAAGGGACTGTTCCAACCCTCTGCGGTACAGAGGTGAAGTGTGCCTCTATCCGTAAATGCAGGGAGGAATTAAGTTTGAATATACCTGAAAGCAAGATTAAGACACAAACGAGGTTAAATGTTGGTATTCAAAATAATAATTCAATGTTATTAACTGTCGCAGGGTATCTTGTCTTGAGGCCTGGTCCGGTGGGGGAAGAAAGACGCACAAGACACACAAGACACACAAGGATAGTGAGACGAGATGTCTGCCTGCTCAGTGCAGCAGGCAGCCTTTATTGAGTTTGCCAACTTCACACACAACACAAACATATTCCCACAACAACACCCAGGAATCCAAGCACCTGCACATTATCAAACCGTCTTAACCTTGTACTCCCTGCAACCCAAGGCCGTGTCCATGGAAACCATCTAACCAGCTCCACTGCTTCCATGGAACACGGCCTAACTTTTGCACTGCCTCAAACTTTAATTGTGGGGCTTCACCCCACAAATCCCCCTTTTCTGTAGTTGTGGAGCAAAGACTGCCCGTATCGTATCCTGCAGGGCCCTTTTGCAGGAACAACACTAAACAAGGCAGCATCAGCAACACAACCACAATCACCAATCTTCCAGAAGTACAAGGTCCCTCCTATTGGCTGTGCAGGGATTCCTGGCCAGATTCTAATTTCTACAAAGGAGTTCTAAGTTGCTATTACAAATTAACAACATATGTAAAATTAGTAATAACATTTAAAGGCTGATTAGGAAATAACTGAAAAGCAAGAGTTACAACTCGAAGTTCCACAGATTGAGGAGAATCCTCTTGATGAACATAACCAAAACCTCACCAGGTTCCATAAGAGTGGAATTACTTATAGTGGGAATTTGAAGAGTTCATATACCATCCAGAATAAGGACTCACTATGATTCAACAGAATCATGTTACACACCTTCTTTTTTTTTTTTTTTTTTTTTTAATCTTGACACTTACCAGAAGTATTTGTAAGTCTGCATTTCCACACAGTTTCTCTCTCTCACACAGTCTTTTTCCCAGCATACATAGGTGGCCACCTCAGTCATCCATCACTCACACACACATTTTAAATATTTTTAGCTGTGTACTTCTTATCAGTCTCATAACTTGTGAGGGGAATGTACGCCACATTTGGTAACATTAAATTAGAAATCTTGTACAACTTTCCATGCAAAAGACAAGTACAACAGGAAAGGCCAGGATACCATCCTGGGAAGTTTCAAACCATTTCATAGAACAAGGACACCCTTATTTCATCACAAAATTCCAGTTTCCACTCAGGGTACGTACACTTTTCCAAAAAGAACCAGGATCTCTAGGCGACTTCTGCAGGGGGCAGGACTACCCCCTTTTGTCTTCCTTTCTTCACCTTTTCCTGCTCTTTGCCCCCCCTGCGTCTCCCGTGGAGAGGGAGGGAGGGAGGGGGAGGAGGGGGAATAGAGGTCGGGTTCATTCGGAGAAAAATCAAGAAGAGGAGTTAAATTGCCTTTGCTCTCCTCATGTCGCAACTTTAGCTATGTGGTTTGCAGAAAAAGAATGATACATAGGAGGAGAGGAACAGCTGCAGATGGACACGTTCTGGGGAGGGGGGGAGGGGGAGAAGGTGGTGGTGTAAAACAGGGGAGAAGACAGACAGTACCCCCACTGCACCGCCTAACTCTGCGGCCGCCGCTACCAGCCCACCGCCCCCCCCCGGGCTCAGCGCTGCTGCAGGCACGCTGCCTGAAGAAGGGGGAGGGATCCCCCCCCTTCATACCGCTCGGGACCATGGCTGTCAGCCGCGCGGGGGAAACAGACCCCCCCGCCGTCCGCTGCGCTGGCCCTTGGGGCCGCGGCCGCACTACCCGTAGCCAGCGCCGCACAGGGCACAGCGCTGCCTAAGGTCGGCGCCGCGGGCACCGGGCACGGAGTTGCCTCTGCACACGGAGTTGCCGCCGGTGCATACGTGGGCGCGCCGCTCGGAGCCGGGGCTGCCGCAGCGATCCCGCCGGCCCCCGGCTCTGCAACCCGCGGCAGTGCGCCGGCCGGGGCCACGCACGGCACCGCAGCCGCGCTCGGAGCCGCTGCCGATGTCGACGACCTGCCGCCCCCCGGCTCCGCAGCCCCCGGCCACGCCGGGGCCAGGGCCAGGGCCGGGGTCGGGGCTGGAGCCGGTCCGCCCGGAGCCGGCACCGGAGGAGCCGCTCTGCGCGCCCGCCGGGCCGCGGGCCCCACCGCCCGCTTGGAGCCGCCTGCGCAGGCACAGACGGACCCGGCAGCGCCGAGTCCGGACCCAGTGCCACCCCACAAACACCCGGAGCGGGCGGACCCGGCACGGCCGCACAGCCCGGCGCCGGGAACACAGCAGCAAGCGGGCTGCGCAGTCCCGTAGCACAGCTCAGACGAGATGCAGGAAGCTTCTGAAGGTGGAAATCAGTCACAGCGTTCATAAGATCGTTTCTCGGTCCATCAGTAGCACATTCATGCCGTAGCTGTCCTTGATTATCTTGGACAAGTGCTGCCGAATCGTTGGTACCGCGCCCATCCCGCTGGGGCTGCTCGGCTGCCCCCGGCCCCGCTCCGCGACCTCCGATCCTGCTTCGGCTCCCGTCGGCTCCGCTCGGCCCCTCTTCTTTAGCACTCTAATGTCCTCCCAGGTAAAGCAGCCTCTCTCCCATTCCGAAGACACAACAGTAACAAGCAACGAAACTTAGCTTGATCACGTCTAACACCAAGACGTCGTAACAAAGCTTTCCAGGCGATAAAAACACGCCTTTCGTTTGCACTCATGGTCTGCCCCCATAGTGACTAGAAAAAATTCTCAGGAGCTCACCTGTGCCCTACCAAGTGCCAGAGACGCACCCGGGCCCTCCAGGCAACTTGTGCCTTCCAAGTGTGGCAGAAACACTTGCGTTCAGGTGTAGGAAAGAATCGGATCCGGATCCTGCAGCACGCCCGCTGCTAACAGCTCCTGAGTACCAGGACCTCGCTGCGCCTCGCCCCGCAGCCTAATTACCTCCGGTCGTGATACCCCAAACGACACGGACAATACTCGACAGTCATTTTCTGGTTCCTCACACGGGCCGCACCATTGTCGCAGGGTATCTTGTCTTGAGGCCTGGTCCGGTGGGGGAAGAAAGACGCACAAGACACACAAGACACACAAGGATAGTGAGATGAGATGTCTGCCTGCTCAGTGCAGCAGGCAGCCTTTATTGAGTTTGCCAACTTCACACACAACACAAACATATTCCCACAACAACACCCAGGAATCCAAGCACCTGCACATTATCAAACCGTCTTAACCTTGTACTCCCTGCAACCCAAGGCCGTGTCCATGGAAACCATCTAACCAGCTCCACTGCTTCCATGGAACACGGCCTAACTTTTGCACTGCCTCAAACTTTAATTGTGGGGCTTCACCCCACAATTAACTATAAAAGAGGTAGAGAGAGAAAGAAGGAAAAATAGAGAAAAGTGGGAAAAGCTACGAATAATTACAAGAAGCACAGAAAAGTGTTACTACCACTATGAACTCAGCACTTGATTTCATCCTTGGTGATGGGGGGGAGTCTCTGTCAGGTCATTCTCTGGTCTTTTGTCTCTGCAGCGTAAGTGGAGTTCTTGCAGCATGTGTTGGCCCCACAGCACGTCCTGGGTCCGGCCGGGCAGGTTGCTGTGCTGAGCAGGCAGTGCCGGGGCACGGCTCATGTGCAGGCAGCGGCCTGCGTGTCCACGGCATGCGTGGACACCAGCCTGTGTGCCTGCGGCATGTGCTGGGCAGTGTGTGTTATATAGGGTCGAAGGGCAGCGTGCCTTACGGCAGGTGGTAACAACGTAGCAACAGCATGTCTAACACGCACCCCGTGCAAGTGCTGCCGTCCCCCGGCTCACAGTTATTGAACAGTCAAAACAATTTGCCTCTTGCAGTTTGAACAAAGACAAACAGAAGGCTATAGCTTCTATCAGTTCTTTACAGGGACCCACAAGGATCATTGAGTCCAACTCTTAAATGAATGGCCTGTATGGGAATAGAACCCACCGCCTTGGCATTATTAGCATCCTGCTCTAACCAACTGAGCCAATAGCAGCCTGATGAGAGGCAGCTTGGGAAGGGATCAGCACAGCTGGGAACGGGAAGGCTGCAAGATTGCAGCAGACCTGGGATAAAACCTCAATCTTTGCAGTCCTTTTACATCCCTTGGTCACAGATCACAGGCCAGAAGCATGTCGTGGGTGAGAGTGGAAGGCTTAGAAAAAATTTATTACAAAGCCCTGCTGTTGAGTCCTGAGGTGCAGAAAGGACTCCTTTGCTTTCTAAACCCCTTCTCAGAGAGGAGTCTAGGTGCAGCTGAATCCAATCTTAGCCTCAGATTATGTTGACGATTTAAACTTTACGGAATTACAGAGGTGTGATTGAGCCACTTTTGTCCTGCAGGTTTTAATGATTGGCAAAATGAGAATGTTTGCATTAAATGAATCATTTATTATTACAAATGATCAGACAAAAGATCTTCATCAGAATTATTTACTACACAATATAAAGGCTAAAACTACTAGTAGTATAGTATAAGATAGGATAATGCACTATATTGAAGCAATTATTGAAACAATTATATTAAAGGTAGTAAAAAGGAAATAATTATTAAGTAGAGATTTGATGTAGCTCACCCATACCAACGCTCATGGGGAGATCTCTTTCTCTCAGCCTCAAGGAGTATCCTTGGAGGGCGTCCCCACCCAAGGGAGGAATCTCCATACATACACATATGTTAGAAGAACCTGGCTGTATGAGAGGGGACTGGACTTTTACAGTATAAAGTGATTGACTGCTAGTCATACATTTACAGGCCAGCTAGAAGCTTATCTGTCAAATCCTGTTTCAAAAGCAGGATGTGTATGCAAAGTCTGGTGAACCAAGATGGTTTTAGCATAATTAACACCAAGACAACACCCTGGCTCCAGCAGTTGATCTTGCATGATAGCTTGTGTTGTATGCATTCTGGTTAGATTTTAAGTCTTATCAGGGTGGGCTATCCTGCCATACAGCAGAGCAGCTGCATGGTCCTCTCACCACCAGCTCTGGATTTCCTCAGCATGTGCTAGAAATCCTTGATATACCACTTCACTATGAGACAGTATGCAGTCTGCTTTAGGATGATACAACCACTCAGAGGGGTTCCCACGCTACTGCGTGGTCTGTGAGATACAAGCTGAAGGGCTCCTGGCACACAGTGTCCACATGGAGATGGCTTCATCCAGCCTGCATCCCCAGCTGCCACCAGCCTCTGCTGCAAAGTCATTTAAAGTCTTTCAGAGTTTCAGACAGTATTCTAGGTGTTGTTAAGGCTCTAGGACATACTGGCCTTGAGTCACTGAGTAAAAATGTCAATTTTAAAATGTGATAGAAAATTAAAAATAATAATTAAAAAAATTAGTGGAAACCTTGAAGTAGTGGGACCTTGAATCCAGAAGCCAAGCGTGACACACACACAGGATTAGCTGCAACACATCCTGCTGCTTCTCTGCCCAGGGAATACAGAGAAGGCAAATCTGCACTGTCCCCGACCCCTGCAGCTAGGGCTGCACATCCAGAGGACCATGCTGCTGCATGAAGGTGTTTTAGGGCATTTACCTCACAAGCTTTGATGTGTACTTTCTGCCATTCTCCCCGGATCTTCTCCAGTGTGGTAACATTCTGCTGGTAACTCCTGTCTGCAAGAGAAATCACATTGTCATCTGATTAATATTAAGTAAAAAAACCCTTTGCTCGAAGGTAATATGTGAAGCCTGAAATGACTGGGACATCAGGGAGAAAACAGAAGTACATGGCCTTAGTGGGGCCATGCAGACTTCTCCAGGGCAGGTGCCCACCACCAGTATCTTGGGCACGTGTTTCTGAGGAGCCATGCCTGACCAAAGAGTTGGAGCTCACCCAAGAGCCATGCCATGGCTTCACAACCCCCTGCCCCAGGAAACACTCTCCTCACCATCCAAACACTGCATTTCCACACTCACCAGAGTCCTCCAGTGCCAATTTCATCTGAGCCAGCTTCAGGAAGAGCTGCCAAAAATGGGAGAGAGAAGAAAGGTGGAGGAGAGCCTGGGTGCATCACTGACAGCACTGCAGCCCAACTGGAGAACATCACCAGCCCTCTCACCTCACCCCAAAACCCACAGCTGGGAGAAGAGCCATGGGACAGGGGAGCAAGAAGAGACTCCTTTATCTCCCCCTGCCCCATGGCCACCCACCTCCCCATACCTTATCCTGCTGCTTCTGTGTAACCAGGTTTGCGTTACAGTGTATAGCATGTTCTGCCTTGTCCTTATCCCTTCAGCACTGCTCATAGAACTGCTTGGCCTAGGAAAGCCACCAAATGGGGCAGGAGTGTGTTAGCAAGCAACGAGATGCAAATACAGCTCAGGCAGGAGGCTTTGGAGAAAAGTACAGCCTACAAGGGAAGAGGTGGGCGCAGGCTGCCAGTAGAGCAAAGGACAGCACAGAATGTCCCAGATGCCCTACTGCTTGGGCAAAGACAACCTCACAAGACAAACTGTTCTTTGTTTGGGATGAAAAGCTCATGGCAATCAAGTCCATGAGCATGTTCAAATAAGGCCAACGAAGCTGGTGAAGGGTCTAGACCACAAGTCTGATGAGGAGCAGCTGAGGGAGGTGAGAGCGTTTAGTCCAGAGAAAAGGAGGCTCGGGGGACATTCTCACTCTCTACAACTACCTGAAAGGAGGTTGTAGCAATATGGGGTTGGTCTCTTCTCCCAAGTAACAAGTGATAGGACAAGAGGAAATGGCCTCAAGTTGCACCAGGGGAGGTTTGGGTTGGATATTAGGAAAAATGTCTTCACAGAAAGGGTTGTCAAGCACTGGAACAGTCTCCCCAGGTGTGGTGGGTTCACCTTGGCTGAACGCCAGGTGCCCACCCAGCCGCTCTATCCCTCCCCTTCCCAGCTGGACAGGAGAGAGAGTAAGGTGGGAAAAGAAAACAACACAAATCATGGATTGCGATAAGGCAGTTTATATTGATGCAAGGAAAAAAAAAGCAAAAGCAGCGTGCGCGTGCACAAAGCAGAAGCTAGCAGTTAATCTCTACTTCCCATAAGCAGCGATGGTCGGCCACTTCTCTGGGAAGCAGGGCTCCAGCATGCATAATGGTTGTCAGCAGGCAGCCATCAGAGACAATGAGTGCTTCTGATCCTGCTCCTTGCCTCAGCTTTTATATCTGGGTTGGCATCATATGGTGTGGAATATCCCCTTGGTGAGTGTGGGTCAGCTGGCCTACTTGTGTCCCCTCCCAGGATCTCTCCCTCGATTGAAGAAGGAATGTTACAGTGCTGTGCTCAGCAGTAGCCAAAACATGGGTATGTTATCAACACTCCTCTAGCTACCAATGCAGAGCACGGCACTGTGAGGGCTACTATGGGGAAATAAATTCCAGCTCAGCCAGACCCACCACACTAGGGAAGTGGTGGAATCACCATCCCTGGAAGCATTCAAAAGACATGTAGATGTGGCACATAGGCACATGGTTCAGTGGTGGACTTGGCAGTGCTGGATTTATGGTTGGACTCAATGATAAGGTCTTTTCCAACCTTAATTCTATGATTCTAAATCACTCATATGCAACCCTGCAAGATTAGCACTGGCCATGTCCCTGATGTGCTCTTTGGTTTTTCTGAGCACACCCTGCAGCATACTGTTCATGCAGACACAGTGTTGAGAGTCACAGCAGAGGAGGAAGACCCTTGCATTTAAGTCTTCCCCAGTGCTGTGCATGTGTGTGTTAGCATTAACCCATATGGCAAGAAACCGCAGCACATTTGCTTTACCTCCATGGTCTTGTATTGCAAATTCCTGTTTTTGTGAATCGCCTCCATTATCAGCTCTATCTGTGAAGACAACAGACCTGGAGTCAGCACATCACTGACCATTGAAGCTCCAGGATGCACTACATGGCTTAGGAAAGGAAGAGGCACGGATCAGACTGAGATTGGTTTAAGGACCTTCATCCACCCAAAGCATCTTCACAAAGTGCTTCTTTTATGGTTCTATCTAAGCTTCCATTCGTGTATGCAAATGTCTTGGGTCAAAGACAATATTGCCAGGGAAGCATGACCTTAGATGGAATAGAGAGCCCCTTTTTTCCCAGACCTAATGTAAATTTAAAAATAAATTGAGACTCACGAGGGAGGAAAGTAGAAATGAAAGTAACAATTTTTACTAAAAAAACAAAAATGAAACAACAAACACACAATAACAAAGAAAGAATATCACCCAGAAAAAAACTTTGTCCATTTCTGTGTTGTTGAGCCAGTAATTGGCTTTCCTTCGGTGCAGTTACAGCTGCAGCCAGAAGGTGGCACTGGCGGGCTTTTCCGGCGGCAGTGGGCTGAGGAAGCTGACATGCAGTGGTAGTGGATGCTCTGAGCGGCTCTGGCTCTGGCAACTGCCGTAGCTGCAACAGGCACACATGGGGGCTCCGGGGATGGTCAGTGCGGGTCCAGCAGGCGTGGGACACTGGAAGGTCAGGACGGTGAGGAAGCTCCGTGCAAGGCAGATGGCTACAGCAAGTAGGAAGCGGCAGAGCCATGCCAGAGCTGCCGAAGTCATTGCTGCAGTGGTGGGTGCGGGGCAGTGGCAAGCACAGCCGGATCTGCAGCAGCAAGCCGACATGGGGGCTGCAGAAGCCAGGCAGAGGTTTCTTTCCCAAATCCTTGCAGGCAGCTCCTTGTCAGAATGCCAGTCGGGAGAAACAAAGAGCCACAGTAGCGGTGGACACACGGCGGTTCCAGGCAGCAGGAAGCCAGGGGAGCTTGCGTAATGAGTCCGCGCCAGAGTGAGCGAGCTATGGCGGACACAGCTCTCCCTTTTAATCCTTCCCATTCCCGTACCAGTTCGTGCAGGATCTGATCTCCCCTGCCACCCCTGGTCCCGCAGTGGCACACACCTTAAAGCAGTGGCTCCTTCCCTGTGGGGCGGGGTGTGTGTATGTGTGCTGGACGCTATCTGCTTTTTTTTCTTGTTGTTAACTGCGGCGAATGAATTCAAGCGGAGACAGACTTTGTCCAGGCAGAACTAATTCCGTTTCTTCATTGCCCCATATATATATATATCATACAGATAGGGATCCGAGCTATCAAGCCAGGTCAGATGTTTCGCATCAGCACACATACCACACATGCCCACGTGACTGCTTTCAGTCACAGAAGCAATCATGCCTCAAGTGGCTTTCCAGCTTGACCTTGTCATGCTTTCACACGCGCTATTCTTAGCTCTGGCTTGCTCAAGACCACAATATTTTGCTTTACTATTTTATACTTTTATCATCTCGGTGGCCCGTGTTGTCTGTCCAGCTGCTCCTACAGTCGGCGAGTGCCCTCACATGGTGGCAATGGGAAAATTCAAGCAGGGACTTAAAACGTATAACAGCAATGGAGCTCTACAAATGAAATCCTAACAATATATAGTACTGTATCATCTCCATAGGGTCTGGCAAAACTGGGAAGCTGGCTCCCGTCTGATAGGTGCAAACCAGCTCCTGGTTCTAGCAGTTCTCCCTCATTTTCCAGACAAAGGAATCTCAAGCCAGAAGTTAAAAGGCTTGGCCATTTTAACAGACTCTATGGAGATCATACAGTGTCGGGGGTTGACAGAGAACCTGTCAGCAGCCTGGCACTTATCGACGAAGCAGTCGATGTTGACCAGATCAAAGTGTACCCCTGAGATGGACTGAAAGAGAGGACTGAGGCCCTGATCCTGACAATATACTGATGCATCCTGAAGAAACTGTCCCGTGAGAACAGGAACATTGTCTCATGAGAACAGAGACCTGTTTTTGAATGAGAGTGGTCGGGAAAAACATCAACATGAGAGAAAAATAAGAGCAGGTGCTCGGGACTGTTGTGGGAACCTCACAGGGCTGTTTTGAGAAAGAGCAAAGTTGTTGTGAGAAAGTAGAGTTTAGAAAATGCACCTATTAGCTGTAAGAATTCTGGTGTGAGAGTTTGGACTGTCCTATCCGTGTGGATTACGTGTGTTCAAAAACTGTACTTATAGGGACTGCGAAGCAGCCCCAGGGTGCTGTCTTTTCCTGGGAATAAACTTTGCTGGAACCTTTTTTATGTCGCACGTCCGTTCCAACAGCGACATGTGGTGACGCCGACGTGATTACAGCGTTGAAGAACACTCCGAGAGAGTTGCCGTGATTTCCCTCCTGGGAGAGGGGGAAAGAGCAGAAAATTTTCTCTCCAAGAGGGAGAAGGGGACCTGTGGGATGAGGCACAGGGGGAACGGAGCCCGGTGAAGCTTGAGAGCAGGGATGGTTCCCGCCTGGTCCGGACCTGAACTTTATTGACCCCTGATTAGGTAAGCTAACGGGGGTGCCACCGGGAACAATATTTTAACAATGGGACAGCATATAACGAAGGAGGAAAGTGTAGTTCTATCTACATGGAAATCCCTCCTTAACCGAAAGAATGTCAAGGTTACTGACTTTGCTTTGCGACGCGTGCTATTATGGTGCAGGAAGCAGGGCTTTGAGGCCACATCTAGTACCGCGTTTAGTATATCTGCATGGCAAAAAGTCGGTGATAAGCTATGGGATGATATATTTAGGGGATCAAAAAATGCAAATGATCTAGCAGTTACCTGGCGTTTGCTGTTTGATGCTCTGAAGGAGTGGCAGACAGAACAGGAGACAGGAGAAAATGAAACTAAGTCAGCTACAGTACAGAATGCTTCAAATTCCAAGGAAAGGAGTTCAATTGATATTATAACAAGACAGTTAAAATCCTTGAAAAGTTCAGACGGAGATATAGCTGGCAGCAATCCAGGCCATCTGCAGGATTCGCAATGCTCGGGAGGAGGCTTAACTAACAGCGAAACTGACACTAAGCCGAGTCGTAAATATCCTACACCTAACGAGCAGAGTAAATGCCTCAGCACTGAACGTTTCCTACAGATATCACCTGTCTCCCTATAAGACCTCCAAGCCAGAAAATGCAGAAAAATCTAACAATTCACTCCCAGAGACAGAAAATAAGAAAGGAGCCCCCCTCTCCATTGCCACTGCTGCAGAAAAAACAGTTTTTCCACTAGATTACTCCACCGAGAAAACAACTAAGAAAAGAAATTCAAATCAAGATGTATAAGCGAATGGAGGGGGACAAACTAGAACAGCGAAGGCTGGGCAGAAAACTAGAGAGCAAAGCCCGTCCCTGTATAAGCCATCAAACTTAAGAGTAAGCACCTACCTTGTTTCTTGCTTCTTCGCAGCATGAGTAACCTATTTTTTGTTCATGTACTGATTAGCTGTTCCAGTCTCACAATGTGTGTGAGACACAACACAGGAGATATGCAACAGATTAAGTTTAATGTCGTGGAAGCCTGAAGAAGACGACCCCTGCCACAGGGAGCAAAAGAGGGGGCAGAAAGCTGCCTTCTCATGTTTTTGTTGGTTCTTGTGTTAACTCTAGTATCTGTCAAATGTGTTATGTGAACTCACAATATTATTGTTACTGTGTGTGTATGTGAAGAAACGAAGTTCTTTGCCAGGAGAAAAGGGAAAAAAGAAAAGTAAAAAGCTCTCCCTTGCTAGGGAGAGAGGTAGAGTATATTTCGCCTGATAACGATGGTCTGTTGCTTAGCAACTAAGCAGGAGTGAAGCTCTCCTACTTTGTAAAATTGCAACTTTGTAACCTTCTGATTGGAGAGAGAAATTGTCTTACAATTTCATAACATAGTCTTACTAACTGTTTTCTGAAGTCGTTCATTAAAATAACCAAAATTGTTTTAAAATACATATATAAATGTAACGGAGAAATAGAGTTTTTAAAGTAACGACTGAAAACTGCCTGTGATAAGAAAATTCCAAGGCATGTGGGGGAGTGATTTTTCCCCAGACAGAGCTACTAACCACAGCTGCTCTACCTTCCCTCTTCCCCCCCTGCTCACACAGCTCTGTAAACATTTTTTCGTTGCTTCTGTATTTTACAGATAGGTTTTTTGAGATTGTTGGGGAAGCTTTAAGGTAGACTTATTTGGTGGAATACCTAGCTCAAAAATATCTTATTTGACAGGGGCAGTTTTTGCCAGAGAAAAAAGGAAAAATAAATAAATTGTTTCTAACTGGAAGTTTCCACCTTTGTGAAAAGAGAAATAAAATCTAAAGATATAATACAGGAAATTGCCTAACAACAGAGAGTGTTTCAAGTTTAAACTGCATCTATCCTAGTCTCTGTGCTAGGCAGCAGAGGTTTTGTCCCTGTTATCAGGTGACAAACTTAAACCAGAACTGTTGCTGCTTTGCCAGGTGTGCATCCTGGATCCCCCGGTATACTCTTATGAGCAAAACCCTAGTTTAAAGCAACCTGAGTGAGTTTTACTGTGACTTTATGTAAATTGCTAAAGTTGAAAGCTACTTTACGAGTGTTAACTTCTTACATACATTGATGTAAGTTAAACTGTTACACCTATTTTGTTTAAATAAGATGTTTAAAGTTTTCACACATATCCCAGAAAAATATATAAATATCAGCAAAAATTCAGAATTGGCTGTTTATAAATCCTAGCTGATCATATAGTTTCAGAAACTGGGTGAGACTGCTTCAATTTTAAAAAAAGATGTGACTGTTCTCCAGTTTCATTTTTTTACATTCAGAGGGACAGGGATCTGCTCTATGAATTTGTGAATTTTGTTCAAATCCCAAGCCATGTGTGGCTTGATAATAGAAAAGTAAAAAATGCAAAACTGTATTTAATCCAATTATGCAACTAAAATCCTTATCAAAATTCGTAATCCCATCCTCTGAAAGATTTCCATATGCTGGGATTTTGAACAGCCAATTGTTTCTTCTTAATGAAAGTTGTTACTTGCTTTTATCGAAGTTACAGTGATTCAGTGTGTTTTACTTTATGATAGGAGAGAATTGTTCTGCAGTACAACATGATAAAATGCTGCTCAAAACGATAAAAACAAGTAAAAGAAAATACAGAAGTTAGAGACCTAAAAAGATGAGTTAAAACTAAATGTGATTGTTCTAACCAATGTTATTTGAGAAGCAGGGTTGAAGGATGCTTCAGGAAAAATTCAAAGAACCAAGCCATGGAACCTATCTCCAACAGAGAGAATTACACTGCAAAGAATCATCACTAGGCCTTCAACTTCAAAGAAAAACTGCAAAATTACCCACGATACCCACTTAAAACTGACTGAACTATTAATAACAAATTTGTGAGTTTTTTATTAAAGGTGAAGAACAACTAAAAGAAGCAGATGAACAAGGGCTGAGAGTTAACTACTTCCCACACATCAGAGACAACTTGGACTGACTTCTCACAGAAGACACTGAATTTCAAGCTGTATTAGCAGACTGTAATAGTGACTTATCTATTCATTTTTCTAGGTGCCGGCTATAAACAAAAATCATGTGTTGCTGCCAATCACACATTACTCATGTAGCTCAGACATTGGTTTTAACTTCTCCACGATTTGCGAAGTTTTGAAAAAACTGTAAGGACGAGTAATGTTGTAATTTGCTAATTTTCCACAGCTAAAACAATTCTTGCAGGTTGAAGTGCATGTCACACTGCAGACATCCAGCATAAATCTCTAAAAGTTACATTATACTCAGTGTGAGGGGGCATGAACCTCTTTAACAGAATTATTTGCAATGTACTGCATGAATTCTAATAACTGTTTTATTTTCCTTTAGTGACTACTGCTGTGAAGCTTCTTTTAATATACCTAATGTAAACATTCAGAAATTCCTTTTCAGTGTTAACACTGTTGAGTAGATGATCCCATGATAACGTATTGTACAGGCTAATTAATCCATATTTGATACAATATTCCTTCAGTTCAATCAAGATGCGAATTATGAGTAACTAAACTCAAGAAGTGACGTACCATTTGTATTACTTTACAGCTCTTACAGCATGTTGCTAAAAGATGAACAAAAATATAGCATTAGATGATGTGCTAATAGAATGACATAACCCTGAATTTTACACATGAATAGAAAGTTTCTGCTTAAATTATTGATGTTTAAAAACTCCTGAAATTTTTATTATTCAAACAGTTCTTTAACTCGTTGCAGTTAAATTCAAAGGTTTAAATTGTTGATTTTTTTTTCTTTTGCCCTCCTATATGTCTGCTTACTAAAAGAATAATTAAGAGTAATTCAGAAAATTTCGTCCTAATCCAGGTTACTGCAGTCCGGTGTCTTCCTGCAGCAAACTCATTGGGGAAGTTGATTCAGCCAAATGATAAGATTTTTTTTTGCATAACTAGATTAGCTGTGTGGCCTGAGTATCGGAACTACGTTGTCTCCACAGTGAACTAACTTAGTGTGATTTCTCTTGATGTTCCTTAATCATCTCCTTCCTACCTCACTCATAAAACACGTTGTTGTCAAGAACACATTTTACACATCAAATGAACATTTTAATATATAAGAAGGGGGGAAAGAGACTATGAAGGCACATAAACAGATGCTAAATCAGAATAGATCTCATTTAAATTTTTTAGACCTTATATACAGTTGTTAGATGTGACTATCAAAAATGACAAACTGAGAAGTACACAGCCAATAACTACTTAAAATGTAAACTGTGTCAATTAAAATGTAAAAGTACAATAGGTATTCCAGCTATGCGTGAGTGAAGAGTGACTGAGGTGGCCACCAATGAATGACTGAAGAGAGATTGTATGAGAGAAAGAGACTGTGTAGATATACATATGTTACAATATATGTGTGTGCGAACTTAACAATGCCTTTGTATTGGAGTGTTGAGACTTTGGGGGAATGTATTACATGGACCTCTCGAACTATAGTGAATCCTTGTTTTGAATGGTGGACGAGCTCTCTGGATTCTTTCTTGGTGAAATGTTGTTGTCTATCCTTATTGCAGAATGCTGTGTTTTCTTTTTAGCTTTGGATCAGGGGTTGCCAATGCTGCTGCTTTGTTTGATAAGCCTGTTGCAAAGGGCCCTGCAACAGACTGTCAAAGCCATCTTTGCGGCATAAAATAAAAAAAAAAAAAAGATGGGGAATTGTCGGGGTTGACAGAGAACCTGTCAGCAGCCTGGCACTTATCGACGAAGCAGTTGATGTTGACCAGATCAAAGTATACCCCTGAGATGGACTGAAAGAGAGGACTGAGGCCCTGATCCTGACAATATACTGATGCATCCTGAAGAAGCTGTCCCGTGGGAACAGAGAACATTGTCTCATGAGAACAGAGACGTGTTTTGAACGAGAGTGGTCGGGAAAAACATCAACATGAGAGAAAAATAAGAGCAGGTGCTCGGGACTGTTGTGGGAACCTCACAGGGCTGTTTTGAGAAAGAGCAAAGTTGTTGTGAGAAAGTAGAGTTTAGAAAATGCACCTATTAGCTGTAAGAATTCTGGTGTGAGAGTTTGAACTGTCCTATCCGTGTGGATTATGTGTGTTCAAAAACTATACTTATAGGGACTGCGAAGCAGCCCCGGGATGCTGTCTTTTTCCTGGAAATAAACTTTGCTGGAACCTTTTTTATGTCGCACGTCCGTTCCAACAGCGACAATACAACACTATAGATATGCTTTAAAAACATTCCTGGTTGAGGCTGGTGTCCCTGGAGCTGAGCCCCTGCTATGGCTGGCCCCAAAAAGCACCCAAAGGAGAAGATGGGACAGTGAGAAGAAGGAAGTCAGAGCTTGCTGCACAGTTTGCTAACACGATTGGAACACATAGGAAGGAGCTCAGGACTTCCTGGCAACAGCAGGCACCAGGGGAATGGAGGGAACTGAGGCATGGTGGGAGACATCGTCTGGAAGCAGCCCATTGCTGGGGCAGGATCAACACCCTGTGGCAAAGATGCATGCTCCTGCGACACCTGACCTTTTTCCAATGCAGTTTTTGCTTTTTCCTGAAATCCTCCATTTCCTTTGCTTCCTCCAGAAGGGTTTGCGCAAGCTGGATGTGACCTTGTCCCACACTGTCTATCTCTGCAAAGAAAAAAATAAATATATATTCCTAAAAAGACTTTGTTGCTCAAGTCAATTGCTGTAGCTGACACCAAACTGACCCCACATCATACATCCCCTTGCAGAAACATATAAAAGCAGCAGCACTTTTAAAGCAGCCTCCAAGCAGTGCTTGCCTATGTAAGGATCAGTCTTGCTGGGACCTCCCCTCTAGTTTAAGAAAAATCCTATCAAGAGAAGTTATTCAAACAGGAACAGTCACATCTCCCCCTCACCCAGGTGAATTCAAACATATTTCAACACATTGCACCCCGAAGTGGCTGTCCGAAGGAAGCATTGCCCCAGGCTGCTAGCTGGGCACAGAAAAACTAATGCTAAAAAAATCTCAGGCTCATGTTGCTGAAGGCGAGCGGCCATACCGTGAAACACCACCCTAGAAAACTCATGAAGGGAGCTGAGCCGAATTGTAGGTCATGATTCAACCCCCAGAGCTGTTTCAAACACAGAGCTATGAATAGTCAGCTGCTGTGAGGGCAGACCTTAGGGAGGTCCACCAAGGGATGGGACAGCAGACAAACCTGGCTAGGACAGAGGGTGGACTCTGCACAAGACAGCAGAATGTATGGGTGCGGGCTGCAGGTACCCCAGCAGGCTGTGACACATGTCAACAAACATGCAATGTAAGGTTGCCAAAGCATCATCTTTTAGATGCTCAAATTAGAATCACAGAATTGTTAAAGTTGGAAAAGACCTCTAAGATCATTGAGTCTGACTATTAACCCAGCACTGCTAAGCCCACCACTAAACCAGGTCCCCAAGTGCCACATTTATACATCCTTTAAATCCCTCCAGGGATGATGACTCTACCACTGCCCTGGGCAGCCTGTTCCAGTGCATGACCACCCTTTCTGTAAAGAAATTTTTCCTAATATCCAATCTAAACTTCTCCTGGTGCAACCTGAGGCCATTTCCTCTTGTCCTGTCACTTGTTAATTGGTAGACCAACCCCACATTGCTACAACCTGCTTTCAGGTAGTTGTAGAGAGCAATAAGCCCCCCCCAGCCTCCTTTTCTCCAGGCTAAGCACCCCCAGCTCCCTCAGCTGCTCCTCATCAGACTTGTGCTCCAGACCCTTCCCCAGCTCCATTGCCCTTCTCTGGACACACTCCAGCACCTCAATGTTTTTCTTGGAGTTAGGGGCCCAAAATCAAACACAGGATTTGAGGTGCTACTTACTGTGTATGCATGTGCAGAGGGCAAGATCCAGCAAACTCCAGATGAGCTTCCCATGCACAGCTTCTGATGTACAACACAAACATGACTTCTGAGCTGCAGCCAGCCCTGAAAGCCCAAGAGATCCCCAAAAGGACATCCTGTGGGTCCCCTCTCCCACACATGCCCTGGAGCACTTGGTCCCAAACCCCACAGACTGGGATGAGCCAAACCAGGAGTACAGCCTACGCCTGACCCCAGCACCACACAGGTTTAGAGGTTTCTCTGCTATTTTCCTCCCAAGCAGTTGCCTGAAAGCTTTGGTGCTGCCAAGTGTCCTGACAAACATGAAGAATGACTTACATTGCTTGAAAACATCCAGGGAACTCTTCAGTGCACTGAAAAACACAATCAGAGCATTAAAAACAGTGAGAAAGCACAGCCAGGCACAGGCATCAGTAGAGCACCTCTCCCAAACCAGATAGCAAGTTCCTTACTCAGTGTTAGACAAAGTGGCTCAAAATAGGTTTATTTACCTTCTTTACACCTGTCCTGGTTCCAGCCAGGACAGGGTTAATTTTTGCAGTAGCCAGGAGGAGCATGGCCAGGACCCTGAGGTTATTCTATACCACCTCAGGCCATATGCAGGGGGCAGAGGGGGATGGGTCCCTTCTGGTCGGGCTGGTGGCAGAGTGAGCGGTCAGAGTAGCACTGAGTTCTGTGTGGTGAGCACTCACATGTGAATCGTTCACCTATCTTGTACACTCTGTTATTAATATTGTTGTTGTTACTGTTCATTTTCTTATTTCATTGCTGTTTCTAGTAAATTGTTCTTAACCTGTGATATTTACCCTTTTGTGCCTTGAATTCTCCTCTCCATCCTGCCACAGAGGAAGGGGGAGGGGGAGAGAGTGAGTGGCGCATGGTTTGGAGTGTTTCAGTGGGAACACTAAATTGAGGAGTACCATTCCTAAACCACAACAACACCTCCAGCTTTTTTCCTCTCAGCAAATATAACACAGCTCACTTGATCTGAGATCTACATTACATCTTCTGGAACACTGGATGTTATGTTATTAAAAATTCAGAGTTTCATGATAAATGTTTCAGGCAACCTTCTAAAAGTATCATTTGGGACATACGAACATCTACATGGTATGTTGGCCAGTGGTTGGAAATGTTGACAACTTTTCTCCCTATTAGTATTGTATGATAAAGATTTCAGAAACATTTTATATGACACATCAATATAAAACTGTAAATAAATGACCAGAGAATATCAGACCGGGCACGTATAAAGTATAGAAACAAAGCAGGAAGCAGAAGGTGCCATGGGTCACTGGGTGTAGGAGTAAATATCCTTTTGGAAGAATTTGTAACGAGAAGGTAGAACTTGTTTTTCACTTAAGGAAGCTTTCCTGCCTGGAACAAGGCATCTTTCCCAGAGACAGTTTTAGTTGTTTCTCTTCCTGGATTCCAGAGAAGTTGACTCCCTGGGTACAAGAGAAGATAAGTTCTTGCAGACATGTCTGAAGACCCCCACAGTGGGGGGTGTCAGAGATAATAAAATGGAAGAAGAAGGAGGAGGCGTCTCGCTCTTGCTCTCTGTCTCTTCCAGGCCCAGCACTGCTTCGCAACCTGGTGCAGGTTTCCTTTGTAAGTTTTTTTGTGTTCTGGACTTAGAAATAAACCTTTTTGACTTCTTTCCACTGCCTTCGCATTTTTGGGGGATACCTGCATATATCTTTCTTTACACTGGGAAATGCAGATGCACTCAGGGAGCCAACCACAGCGGCCTCAGCACTCACAGCACTTCTGTGGGGTGGTAACACACTGGGCTTTGAAGATTTGCATGGCTTTGATTCAAGGAAGTACCTGTACTTCCCTCTGGCCACAAAACCAGTCATGAGTGAACCCAAGGTCGCATGATCATAGAATCATAGAATTGTTAAGGTTGGAAGAGACCTTTAAGATCAAGTCCAACCACCAACTGAGCACCACTACCGTGTTCACCATTAAACCATCCTGAAGTGCCATATTCACATGTTTTTTGAACACTTCCAGGGATGACGACTCTACCACTGCCCTGGGCATCCTGTCTCAATGCTTGACAACCCTTTCTGTAAAGAAATTTTTCCTAATATCTAATCTAAACCTCCCTGGTGCAACCTGGGGCCATTTCCTCTTGTCCTGTCACTTGTTACTTGGGAGAAGAGACTGACCCCCACCTGGTTACAGCCTCCTTTCAGGGAGTTGCAGAGAGCAATGTCTCCCCTGAGCCTCCTTTTCTCCAGGTGTATTCGTGCTTAATTAGATGCTGCTATTTTTTTGGGCTTTGGTTGGCCCAGCCACTTGTGAAAGTTTATTCTTTTCCTGCCAAGTTATGAGAAAACAAGCACTGATAAACTAGAACTTCGTCCTTGAAGGGAGCATCCTGTATAAACTACTTAATTGGTATCTTACTATTGGTTGATGGCCCTCCAAGGGCATTTGAAGGAGAAAGTGAAGAGGAGGATGATGATGTACGCCCCCAGACTCATTTAGGAAAGACCCCCTGAAGTATAGCGCGCAAGTGTGGGGAAATTCCAAAGTACCCACGCACGTGCAGAAGAGATGCCACTTGCATAACGGGGGGAGGGACCGAAGGCCTCTAGCTGGGCGGTGCTGGCCACACCTGCCCAGGTCGATGTCACCAGCAAATTGGATAAAAAGCAGATGGCTCATGCTGGGGGAAACGCAAGCTTCACATCAAAGGACAACGTTGCCTTTCGTGGGGACGTCCACCATCTTGTGAGCCTGCTGACTCTCCGAGAATTCAGCTTCTGCTATGGGGAATTCTAGGCATTCTGGGTCGGTAAGATGACTTCATAAGCAACACCTGGCTGACTGGGGAGTCATACTGAGGGCTTATTTTTCTCCTCCTTCCTCTCTCTCAGGTTTTTCGTTTTGTTGGCCACCTCTTGGTAATAAATATTTTTTGTGTTGAGCTTTCAACAGTGTATGGTTTCAGTTTCAGCATCCTTCCCCGCTACACCAGGCTAAAGAATCCCAGGTCCCTCAGCTGCTCCTCATCAGACTTGTGCTCCAGACCCTTCACCAGCTTTGTTGCCCTTCTCTGGACACACTCCAGCACCTCAATGTCTTTCTTGGAGTGAGGGGCCCAAAACTGAACACAGGACTCAAGATTCAGCCTCACCGGTTGAAGTGCTGAGGCCTGAACATCAGGCCCTGAGCCAGAGATGACCTCTAGAGAACCTTCCAACCCAGTGTTATATTTAACCATGTATCTGCTTATTAGCCAAAGTTCTGTATAATCATCAGTAAAATACGTAAGACTACACCTATGTAAACATGTATGCTTTGTTTGTAAGATATATTGGTATTCGCTTATTAGTAAAGATTTGTATCTGTTCATTAATGAGATATGGATGTATCCATCTTTCTGTATTTAGAGACTAGTCAAGGCCATGGAAGTAGATGACTGGCCTTGTTTGATAGTAGATGGTCCCAATTGACTGCCTTGATTTTCTTCTGAGCCCTGGCCAGGCTTTGGGTGAAAATCGAAGAGAGAAGAAAGCCAGATACTTTCCACACTAAATAAGTGATGTACGATTGTTTGTTTAACAATATAAAAGCTGGACCCTTTTCTCAGCAAAGACAGAGACCTCACCTATGAGTGGACGCACTGCATAGGATTTCCCAGTTACCAGGAGTGGTTCTACAACCCTTCACTGTGATCAGGGGCTCCCCAGCTGATGCGTGGGTCTGGATTATGCATATAGTAATGTATTAAAAGCGGTAACTGGTGATGTATCTTTCTTAATCACTATAGACACTCTTTGTCGTAATGATTAGGTGCATTGCTAAGCTTATCCTTTTATAATTCTTTGCTTCTTTTGTAATTCTTTGCTGGTTTGCACAATAGTAAATTTATACACTTATTCTTTAAAGTTGGTGTCTGTGTTTATTGTGCTGACCCTTGTCCCCTGGCAAAATGCCAGTGCTGAGTACAGCAAGACAATGACTTCCCTGGTCCTGCTGGCCATACTATTTCTGATACAAGCCAGGATGCCATTGGCCTTCTTGGCCACCTGGGCACACTGCTGGCTCATGTTCAGACAGCTGTCAACCCCAGGTCCTTTTCTGCCAGGCAGATCTCAAACCACTCTTCCCCAAGCCTGTAGTGCTGCATGGGGCCGTTATGACTCAAGTGCAGGACTTGGCACTTCGCCTTTGTGGAATGATGTATAGGGTTAAAAATTAGAGGAGACTAAGAATTACAGGGTAAAATGGAGCTGCTGCTCCCCGGATGGAACGTGGTCCCTAAACAATGATAAACACCTGCTATGGAGGATGGAACAGAGGGGGGAGTAGCATGGAGGTGCCGCAGCCTCCCTTCATAGACATCCTTGCAGGGAGGGGAACATGGTGATACTTTGTAGTTCAAAGACCATACAGTATCTGTCCACCAAGGGAGATAGATGCCAAGGACAACTACCCAATGAAGTACCTATGACTAAAGTCACTCAAGTTCCACCTAAACCTAAAAAGATAGTAAAAAAGTAAGTTGAGAATAGGGGGAAATTGGATGAAGACTCCACCGAAACTGCTGGGATCAGTCAATGGGCTGAATCTGTCTCCCCCCCATAGGGATGCCTATTGGGTAAGAATCATATTCTACATGCATTAAATGCTGCTTTTAGGACTAGAGCTTCTGCTTGCTCTATAGTATATTAGTAGACTGCTTTGTATTAGAGCTAGTGTTTGATTAGTAGATTGCTTTAAATATGTTTTTGCAGTCAGACACTCACCAACTACCTACAAACCTTATTAACTTGTCACAATTTGTATTAATAAAGAGTGTTATTCCGTAAACTGTTAGAGTGAGTCCTTTATAAGGTGCTAACAGTTACCAGTGATGGATAACACGTTGGGAAGGCCTGCTAAGTGGTCTCCCTTACACTGTTGGCTTAGTCCCCCCAAAAAGGGCAATCAAATCACCCTCCAATCTTGTGAATATGTTTGGTGAAGGGTACCCCTTACGGGATGCGGACAGACTGGTTGGACATCAGGGTTCCAGCTTCCCTGGGGCACTGACAGACAAATAAATTACTGAGGGTCGAGAAAATCTCCCCTCTCTAAGGGTTGGACAAGCCCCCCTGTTTTCAGGTGACATTAAAATTGGTGCAGCGACCAGGCTTGTCATGGATAATCTGCTGCAAAAATACAAATGTGCCCCTTCCCAGGCTGGGAAGCAGTGGGTTCAAAGGTTTCGGAAAGGTAAAATTGTGGAATGCATGGAACAATGTCAGGCTGAGCAGAAATGTAAGGAAATGTAGTGGGTTTCTGTGGCTGGGTTTTGGTAGTGGGGGGGTGTCGGGGTTGACAGAGAACCTGTCAGCAGCCTGGCACTTATCAACGAAGCAGTCAATGTTGACCAGATCAAAGTATACCCCTGAGATGGACTGAAAGAGAGGACTGAAAATGAAGGCCCTGATCCCGACAACATACTGATGCATCCTGAAGAAACTGTCCCGTGGGAACAGAGAACACTGTCTCATGAGAACAGGAACATTGCCTCATGAGAACAGAGACGTGTTTTGAACGAGAGTGGTCGGGAAAAACATCAACATGAGAGAAAAATAAGAGCAGGTGCTCGGGACTGTTGTGGGAACCTCACAGGGCTGTTTTGAGAAAGAGCAAAGTTGTTGTGAGAAAGTAGAGTTTAGAAAATGCACCTATTAGCAGTAAGAATTCTGGTGTGAGAGTTTGAACTGTCCTATCCGTGTGGATTACATGTGTCCAAAAACTGTACTTAAGGGACTGCGAAGTAGCCCCGGGGTGCTGTCTTTTTCCTGGGAATAAACTTTGCTGGAACCTTTTTTTGTGTCGCACGTCCGTTCCAACAGCGACATCTGGAGACGCCGACGTGATTACAGTGTTGAAGAAGACTCCGAGGGAGTTGCCGTGACTTCCCTCCTGAGAGGGGGAAAGAGCAGAGATTTTTCTCTCCAAGAGGGAGAAGGGACCTGCGGGATGAGGCATAGGGGGAACGGAGCCCGGTGAAGCTTGAGAGCGGGGATGGTTCCCGCCTGGTCCGGACCTGAACTTTATTGACCCCTGATTAGGTAAGCTAACGGGGGTGCCACCGGGAACAATATTTTAACAATGGGACAGCATATAACGAAGGAGGAAAGTGTAGTTCTATCTACGTGGAAATCCCTCCTTAACCGAAAGAATGTCAAGGTTACTGACTTTGCTTTGCGACGCGTGCTATTATGGTGCAGGAAGCAGGGCTTTGAGGCCACATCTAGTACCGCGTTTAGTATATCTGCATGGCAAAAAGTCGGTGATAAGCTATGGGATGAAATATCTAAGGGATCGAAAGACGCGAATGATCTAGCAGTCACCTGGTGTTTGCTGTTTGATACTCTGAAAGAGTGGCAGGCAGAGCAGCAGACAGGAGAAAGTGAGGCTGGGTCAGCTCCAGTGCGGAATGCTTCGGGTTTCAAGGAAGGGAGCTCAACTGATGCTATAAAAGAACAGTCGGAGTCCTTGAAAAGTTCAGATAGAGACTCAGTTGGCAGCGGTCCAGGCCATTTGCAGGCTTCGCAGTGCTTGGAAGAAGGCTTGACTAATAACGAAACTGGCACTGGGCCAAGTCGTAAATATTCTACACCTAACAAGCAAGTAGCTGACAGTAAACATCAGTCTAAGCCGAGCTGTAAATATCTTACGCCTAACGAGCAAGTAAAAATGCCTCAGCATTGGACGTCCCCTATAGATATCGCTCCGTCTCCCTATAGGACCCCTGTGCAGCAGCTTGCAGAGTTTGAAGCTCAGGACAAATGCCCGGAGCCCTCTGCTTCTCATATTGCTCAGGATGATCCACTTCATACTGCATTGCCCAGTAGTGATGAGGATGAGGAGGCCGTAGTTAGTCATCCTGTCACTGATAACACGGAGAGAGCTACTTGCCAGTCCCCTGTCACTGATCAGAAGAAAAGAACTGCCTCTCGGCCCCTTCGGAAAGCAGCAGAGCCGTGGACTCTGCCCCCTGTAACTGTTACTGTGCTGCCTAGACATCCAGGCAAATTTTGGAATCAAGTAAAACAAAAGGCAGCAGAAATAGGGGACTGGAATCTGCTGGACAGGATTGGTTATCCCTCTGAGACGTGTGATGCAGTTGCATCTACAGGTCTTGAGGTTTTCCCAGTTTTCAAGGCAGTGCCAGGCTCGGGAAGACAGGATGAGTACACTCCATTTGCGTGGAAAGTGGTACAAGATTTGCAGATGTGTGCCTCTAAATACGGGATAAATTCCGCAGAGGTAATGAGACTGATAAGGGTGGCAAATACAGATCTATTAGCACCCTGTGATATTTCACATCTTGCACAAATTCTGTTTCAACCGATTCAGTATCAAGTATTTCTAGCAAATTGGAGAAAGCTCACTGAGAGAGCAGCACTAGATAACATGCAGCTGCCTCAAGGAGACCCGAGAAGAGGGGCTGGCGTTGATGCATTGATGGGAATGGGTCCAGTTTTTTCAAACTCTCAAATTCAAGCTCAGTGGTCCCCTGCATTGCTAGAGCAATGCCAACGTATGGGAATGTCAGCACTCATACAAACAATGGAGCTGGCAGCTCCAAAGTCTAAGTACACCACAGTGAAACAGGGGGTTAAGGAACCGTTCCTGCAATTTGTAGAACGCATAGCCACCTCACTGGAAAAGCAGGTAGATGATGAAGATCTCAGACAAAGGCTCTGCCTGGAGTTAGCCAAGGATAATGCTAACGAGGATTGCCAAAGAATAATCGAGGCAATGCCTGGGAATCCATCCATCCCTGAAATGGTGGCAGCATGCTCTAAGGTGGGATCGGTGGCTCATAAAATGACTGCATTAGCTGCTGTCCTTCGACCTAATCCCAAATGCCATGGGTGTGGAAAGCAAGGACATTTTAAGGCTGAATGCCCAGTCAAGCAAAAGGGGAACAAGCAGAAAAATAAAACAACAGAGGCAGAAGTTACTTGTAGCCGATGTGGAAAGCCAGGGCACTTTTCTAAACACAGGAGATATGCAACAGATTAAGTTTAATGTCGTGTAAGCCTAAAGAAGACTACCCTTACCACGGGGGAGGAAAAGGGGGGGCAGAAACTGCCTTCTCCCGCTTCTGTTGGTTCTCGTGTCAACTCTAGTGTCTGTCAAATGTGTTTTTGTGAGCTCACAATATTATTGTTACTGTGTGTGTGTATGTGAAGAAACAAAGTTCTTTGCCAGGAGAAAAAGGAAAAAGAAAAGTAAAAAGCCCTCCCTTGCCAGGGAGAGAGGCAGAGTGTATTTCGCCTGATAAAGACGGTCTGTTGCTTAGCAACTAAGCAGGAGTGAAGCTCTCCTACTTTGTAAAATTGCAACTTTGTAACCTTCTGATTGGAGAGAGAAATTGTCTTACAATTTCATAACATAGTCTTACTAACTGTTTTCTGAAGTCGTTCATTAAAATAACCAAAATTGTTTTAAAATACATATATAAATGTAACGGAGAAATAGAGTTTCTAAAGTAACTATTGACACTTGCCTGTGATAAGAAAATTCCAAGGCATGTGGGGGAGTGATTCTCCGACAGAGCTGCTAACTACAGCTGCTCTACCTTCCCTCTCCCCGCCCCCCTGCTCAAACAGCTCTGTAAACATTTTTTCGTTGCTTCTCTATTTTACAGATAGGCTTTTTGAGATTGTTGGGGAAGCTTTAAGGTAGACTTATTTGGTGGAATACCTAGCTCAAAAATATCTTATTTGACAGGGGCAGTTTTTGCCAGAGAAAAAAGGAAAAATAAATTAACTGTTTCTAACTGGAAGTTTCCACCTTTGTGAAAAGAGAGATAAAATCTAAAGATATAATACAGGAAATTGCCTAACAACAGAGAGTGTTTCAAGTTTAAACTGCATCTATCCTAGTCTCTGTGCTAGGCAGCAGAGGTTTTGTCCCTGTTATCAGGTGACAAACTTAAACCAGAACTGTTGCTGCTTTGCCAGGTGTGCATCCTGGATCCCCCGGTATACTCTTATGAGCAAAACCCTAGTTTAAAGCAACCTGAGTGAGTTTTACTGTGACTTTATGTAAATTGCTAAAGTTGAAAGCTACTTTACGAGTGTTAACTTCTTACATACATTGATGTAAGTTAAACTGTTACACCTATTTTGTTTAAATAAGATGTTTAAAGTTTTCACACATATTCCAGAAAAATATATAAATATCAGCAAAAATTCAGAATTGGCTGTTTATAAATCCTAGCTGATCATATAGTTTCAGAAGCTGGGTGAGACTGCTTCAATTTAAAAAAAAAAAAAAAGACGTGACTGTTCTCCAGTTTCATTTTTTACATTCAGAGGGACAGGGATCTGCTCTATGAATTTGTGAATCCTGTTCAAATCCCAAGCCATGTGTGGCTTGATAATAGAAAAGTAAAAAGTGCAAAACTATATTTAATCCAATTATGCAACTAAAATCCTTATCAAAATTCGTAATCCCATCCTCTGAAAGATTTCCATATGCTGGGATTTTGAACAGCCAATCGTTTCTTCTTAATGAAAGTTGTTACTTGCTTTTATCGAAGTTACAGTGATTCAGTGTGTTTTACTTCACGATAGGAGAGAATTGTTCTGCAGTACAACATGATAAAATGCTGCTCAAAACGATAAAAACAAGTAAAAGAAAATACAGAAGTTAGAGACCTAAAAAGATGAGTTAAAACTAAATGTGATTGTTCTAACCAATGTTATTTGAGAAGCAGGATTGAAGAATGCTCCAGGAAAAATTCAAAGAACCAAGCCATGGAACCTATCTCCAACAGAGAGAATTACACTGCAAAGAATCATCACTAGGCCTTCAGCTTCAAAGAAAAACTGCAAAATTACCCATGATACCCACTTAAAACTGACTGAACTATTAATAACAAATTTGTGAGTTTTTTATTAAAGGTGAAGAACAACTAAAAGAAGCAGATGAACAAGGGCTGAGAGTTAACTACATCCCAGACATCAGATACAACTTGGACTGACTTCTCACAGAGGACCCTGAATTTCAAGCTGTTTAGTAGACTGTAATAGTGACTTATCTATTCATTGTTCTAGGTGCCGGCTATAAAAAAAAATCATGTGTTGCTGCCAATCACACATTACTCACGTAGCTCAGACATTGGTTTTAACTTCTCCACGATTTGGGAAGTTTTGAAAAAACTGTAAGGACAAGTAATGTTGTAATTTGCTAATTTTCCACAGCTAAAACAATTCTTGCAGGTTGAAGTGCATGTCACACTGCAGACATCCAGCATAAATCTCTAAAAGTTACATTATACTCAGTGTGAGGGGGCATGAACCTCTTTAACAGAATTATTTGCAATGTACTGCATGAATTCTAATAACTGTTTTATTTTCCTTTAGTGACTACTGCTGTGAAGCTTCTTTTAATATACCTAATGTAAACATTCAGAAATTCTTTTTCAGTGTTAACACTGTTGAGTAGATGATCCCATGATAACGTATTGTACAGGCTAATTAATCCATATTTGATACAATATTCCTTCAGTTCAATCACGATGCGAATTACGAGTAACTAAATTCACGAAGTGAAGTACCATTTGTATTACTTTACAGCTCTTACAGCATGTTGCTAAAAGATGAACAAAAATATAGAATTAGATGATGTGCTAATAGAATGACATAACCCTGAATTTTACACATGAATAGAAAGTTTCTGCTTAAATTATTGATGTTTAAAAACTCCTGAGATTTTTATTATTCAAACAGTTCTTTAACTCGTTGCAGTTAAATTCAAAGGTTTAAATTGTTGATTTTTTTTTTCTTTTTGCCCTCCTATATGTCTGCTTACTAAAAGAATAATTAAGAGTAATTCAGAAAATTTCATCCTAATCCAGGTTACTGCAGTCCGGTGTCTTCCTGCAGCAAACTCATTGAGGAAGTCTATTCAGCCAAATGATAAGATTTTTTTTTTGCATAACTAGATTAGCTGTGTGGCCTGAGTATCGGAACTACGTTGTCTCCACAGTGAACTGACTTAAACACCTATGCAAATAAGCCCACAGGACAAGTGGAACTAAAAATAGGATCAAGTAGTGTATGTAATGCATGATGTGTGATTTCTCTTGATGTTCCTTAATCATCTCCTTTAAGATGCTCTGTATGTAATACTGTCTTCTTAACTTTGACTTAACTGGAAGTTAGTACCCACAATGAAATAGCATCAATAACAAATAATGGTTATAACAGTGGAACTTGAGTTGTGAAACAAATTGGGTACATTTCAGTTGGAAATTGAAGGTGTACGGGTATTACTTTCTTATATTCTTTTAACTCACATGACATTGTTTTTGTTGTGCTGCATAGAAAAATCAAATTACTGCAGGATACGAATATGCAGAAATTCCTAACTCACTCATAAAACAAATTGTTGTCAAGAAAACATTTTACACATCAAATGAACATTTTAAAATATAAAAAGGGGGGAAAGAGACTATGAAGGCACATAAACAGATGCTAAATCAGAATAGATCTCATTTAAATTTTTTAGGCCTTATATACAGTTGTTAGATGTGACTATCAAAAATGACAAACTGAGAAGTACACAGCCAATAACTACTTAAAAATGTAAACTGTGTCAATTAAAATGTAAAAGTATAATAGGTATTCCAGCTATGCGTGAGTGAAGAGTGACTGAGGTGGCCACCAATGAATGACTGAAGAGAGATTGTATGAGAGAAAGAGACTGTGTAGATATACATATGTTACAATATATGTGTGTGCGAACTTAACAATGCCTTTGTATTGGAGTGTTGAGACTTTGGGGGAATGTATTACATGGACCTCTCGGACTATAATGAATCCTTGTTCTGAATGGTGGACGAGCTCTCTGGATTCTTTCTTGGTGAAATGTTGTTGTCTATCCTTATTGCAGAATGCTGTGTTTCTTTTTGGCTTTGGATCAGGGGTTGCCAATGTTGCTGCCTTGTTTGATAAGCCTGTTGCAAAGGGCCCTGCAACAGACTGTCAAAGCCATCTTTGCGGCATAAAATAAAAAAAAAGGGGGAATTGTCGGGGTTGACAGAGAACCTGTCAGCAGCCTGGCACTTATCGACGAAGCAGTCGATGTTGACCAGATCAAAGTATACCCCTGAGATGGACTGAAAGAGAGGACTGAAAATGAAGCCCCTGATCCCGACAACATACTGACGCATCCTGAAGAAGCTGTCCCGTGGGAACAGAGAACACTGTCTCATGAGAACAGGAACATTGTCTCATGAGAACAGAGACGTGTTTTGAACGAGAGTGGTCGGGAAAAACATCAACATGAGAGAAAAATAAGAGCAGGTGCTCGGGACTGTTGTGGGAACCTCACAGGGCTGTTTTGAGAAAGAGCAAAGTTGTTGTGAGAAAGTAGAGTTTAGAAAATGCACCTATTAGCAGTAAGAATTCTGGTGTGAGAGTTTGAACTGTCCTATCCGTGTGGATTACGTGTGCCCAAAAACTGTACTTAAGGGACTGCGAAGCAGCCCCAGTGTGCTGTCTTTTCCTGGGAATAAACTTTGCTGGAACCGTTTTTTGTGTCGCACGTCTGTTCCAACAGCGACAGGGGGGTTTAGCGAGAAGATTCAAAAAAGGAGCTCCAGAGTCAAAGACACTTCCTCACGGAGGTATAGTCAATGCTTTGTTTATTGCAAAAATCACACACAGTATATAGGGTCCTACAGGGTTCACACACTCTATCCTAACTCTCCTTTGGTTACATCCGTTTTCACACACTATAGCTATAACTTTATTGGCTCACCTATCCAAGGTACACACCGACATTTCCAGGCCCTCCCATCCTCTGGTTTCTAACACCCTGGATAACATTCTTTCTTCTTGTTTACCTCCATGCAGCTTTCTCATATCTGCTGCTCAAGGACTCACATCTGCTCAAGGCACACGGTTCTCACCAATCTGCATGTAGGCTGGATTGTGCAGGCAGGCCTGAAGCAACATGTTATGTCCTGTATTGTCTAAAATACTCTCAACAGGGGGGGCTACAGAGGTGGCTTGTTAGAAGCTGCTAGAAGCTTCCCCTGTCCCGTGGAGCCAATGCCAGCCGGTTCCAGGACGGACTTCCTGCTGCTGGCCAAGGCCAAGACAATCAGGAGTAATAGTAATGCCTCTGTGATAACATATTTAAGAACAGAAGATTGTTGCGCAGAAGAAATTCCAGCCAGGGAAGAGCAGAGTGAGAACATGGGAATAACAACATAGACACCAAGGTCAGTGCAGAAGGAGGGGGAGGAGGTGCTCCAGGCACCAGAGCTGTGGCCCCTGCGGCCCGTGGTGAAGACCATGGTGAAGCAGACTGTCCCCCTGCAGCCCATGGAGGACCACTGGGGTGCAGAGACCCACCTGCAGCCCATGGAGGAGCCCATGCTGGAGCAGGTGGATGCATGAAGGTGGCTGTGACCCCGTGGGAGGCCCAGGATGGGGCAGGGTCCTGCCAGAGACCTGCAGCCCGTGGAGAGGGAGGCCCACACTGGAGCAGGTTTTTCCCAGGTAGGACTTGTGGCCCCTGTGGGGGACCCATGTCAGTACAGCTCATTTGTGAAGGACTGAACCCCATGGAGGAGTGACCCATGGGACAGCAGTTTGGGAAGAACTGCTGCCCGAGGGGTGGACTCACGCTGGAGAGGTCCATCAAGGACTGTCTCCCATGGGAGGGACCCCATGGGAGCAGGGGAAGGACTCCTCTCTCTGAGCAGTGATAGAAACAACAACTGACCATAACCCCCATTCTCCGTCCCCCTGCACTGCTGGGGGGGAGGAGGGAGAACATGGAAGGAAGGAGGGGTGGGGGGAAGGTGTTTTTAAGACTGTTTTATTTCTCACTCTTTGGCTCTGATCCTGTTAGTAATAAATTTAAGTACTATCCCCACTTGGAGTCTGTTTTGCCCCTGAAGGTAATCAGTCACTGACCTCTCCCAGCTCTTATCTCTACTCATGAATTCTTAGCTGCTTTTTTTTCTCTCTCCTCTGTCCAGTTGCAGAGGGAGAGTGAGAGAGCAGCTTTAGTGGGTACCTGGTATCTGGGCAGGGTCAACCCACTACAGTCCTTTTGGTGGCCTGTATGGGGAAGTCATGAGGATTTTGAGATAAGGATAATAACTGGGAGAGGTAACGGGCAAAACAAGTACTGAACAATGTTAGAGAATGAAATGATCGTGGGGAATTTTTGCTGTAATTGTGCTAAAGGTACAAGGGGTGGATTTTGTGTAAATTGTCCACTTAAGTTTGGTGTTATGGTGATGTTGATTTTTGGTGGGGGGAATTTTCGTTATATTCTGTTTTGGTAGGTTGTTATTTTTGTTTATGTAAGGGAAGGTTATGTGATGAATGTGGAATTTAAAATTCTTAAATATGTGATTCACAGAGGCAAGGGGTGGAATGTAGTGGGTTTCTGTGGCTGGGTTTTGGTAGCGGGGGGGGGCTACAGGAGTGGCTTCTGTTAGAAGCTGCTAGAAGCTTCCCCTGTCCCATGCAGCCAATGCCAGCCAGCTCCAGGACGAACTTCCTGCCACTGGCCAAGGTCAAGCCAATTAGGAGTAATAGTAATGCCTCTATGATAACATACACAAAGCACAGCACTGTGAGGGCTACTGTGGGGAAATGAACTCCAGCTCAGCCAGACCCAATACAGGAAGGGTAAAGGTTCTCAGGGTTCAGTGGATGGTTCCTCAGGCAGCTGAAAAGCCCAAATTTTCCTGGAACACGGGATTACAGCCTAGACAGATGTAGGTGTATTAGACACTTTTAACTGCAGGTTCTCCTCCTCTTCATCCCCATTACATTTGTTCCAGGCTGTTCTGTACCAAGTCATGTAGTCAGACGTTGGTTTTCTCCAGTTCTCAATACCAAAATTACATTAATTCAGGGTTGTTCTACAGTGCTCTTCATATTTAGCCATTGCTAACCAGGTGAACCATAAAGTCAAAATACATGGCCAGACCATCTCAGTTGTGCCTTTTTAGCCACAGAACCTCTACTTAGGTCATATCCTCTGATTAATAAATGCGGTATCTAATGCTACTACTTGTTTTAACATAAAATCTGTGGGCTGTCCATAATTGTCGTGGGTTAAAAAGGGGTTTCCCCTGGAGTTGGAAAGTGGTTAATCCCAGGGGATGGTGTTCTTGGTGTTGACCCAATCAGCGCCCCTGCAAAATTAAACATATCACAACAGGCCGGAAAAGAAGAGATTACGTAGCTGGGAAGAGAGGCAGCCATATTTTGAGACCACGAGGAGAGAGGGGCCAGGGAGCCCCGCTGGGGGCCAAGGCCCCCCAGCCCCCGGCTGGGGCTGCAGAAACTCGGAACAGTGTTAAACTGGGCCGAGTACTGTGGCCAAGAGCTGGGGGAAGTTTCTTCGCTGTGAATGGACAGCCAGAGACACTGAAGCAGCAGCATAAGCAGCACTGAGTAGAGAGCTGTGGTTGAAAGCCAAGAAGATAAGAGGGAAGCAGCAAAGACGGCATGAAGCCAAGCTGAGAGACACAGAGCTGTCCGACGGAGAGAGAGAGGACCAAGCTCAGTAGAGACTGTTTGGGGTGAGACTTGGCTTTATTTCCCCAAACCCTTGAGACCCCTTTGGAAGAAGGGGGTGGACTTCCATTTGAAGGGAGTCCTAAAATGCAGAGATGTCCTGGAGCTGGACCAGGACAGCCAGAAGGAATGCGGGGGAAGTGGTCTTCCTTCCCCCCCGCCCTTTGCCACGTTGGCAGTTTGAGACAGAGCAAAGGAGTTCTGGTAGAACTCTTGGGGCAAAAACTAAACGTTCTGACTCCGGGGAGGAGGGGTGGAAATCCCCAGAGGAGTCTCCCGAGAGTCTGTCCCTGGGGGCTGGAAACCTTTCATGGAGCGGAGGATTAAAGACTTTGAGCTTTAACCCCTGTATCTCGTGAATGTTGACTATGGTGATAATGAGCTGTTTCCCTTGAAGCCCATAGATGAGACCTTTGGTTGGAGCCGAAGGGCCAAGAGGGGTGAGCAAAAACCCCTGCACTGTAATAAAGAGAGAGAGAGAGATATTTTCCAGCTACAACAACTCCATCTATGACTGCTGCCTTGAAGAGGAGAGACACTGCTGCCCTGAAAGTGGAAAAGACCTTCTTTCCTTCTGAACTTTTATTGGAAGGAGAGGAAGGACTTGATCTTATGCAAATATATTGCTTTACCATAGGAGAGATAGTTAGAATTGTTGTATATAATGTATTATAGTATTTATTGTGTAGCAATAAATTTTGATATAATTTCGCCATGCTAGTAGATGTGTTATGTCTAGAAAAACCCTCTCACACTGAAGCAAATTGTGGGAGGAGGATTGGAAATTTGGAAATTGGATATTTGGAGGTCTCAAACCGCGACAATAATGTACCAATTCAGGACAAAGTCATGCCTCTCCTATGCCAAGGCCTTCACCTGATCTTCTGCAAGCTGAATTGCAAGGTGAATTTTATGGGAGAGCATGTGGCCTGGGCAGGCCACCAACAGCGGCAAATGCATCGTTACAGATGTCTGACAACATATAAGACTGAATTATTAAACTGTTCCTGATTCCTCTTTCTTTGTAACAGAGTTCAAAATGTGAGCATCGAGCCCTGGGCTCCATTGCTGCCTCACAGCTGAGGATTCCCGGGCATGGACTTCATACCACAGCACCAGCCACTCAAGGAAAGGACAGTGTAAGAAAACAAGTTCCTCATCAATCAGAAATCAAAGGTGTTTTAACATAGCAAACAGTTGGACATGACAGAAACTAAAATAGGAATACAAGGAGTAGAAGTAGTGCCACCACCTTACTTCCCAGGCTCAACCCAACCTGGTTTGGGGCAGCTCCCTACCTTTCCTTCAAAAAGTCTTCAAACTCTTTGCAGTTCTTCCTGCCATAATTCAGATGTTGAATGATGCTGTCATAGCCAACTATGCTCATCAGATCTATACTCTGAAAACACAAGAACAGGAGTCACATCCTCATGAGTGCAGTCCACAGCTAGTGCCATTTCCAGTAGCATTTGGACAAGCAATGGTTCAGCTAGGAGCACGTGTGTAAGTGCCTCTTTATGAAATAAGATCTTTTTCTTTTAGAGGTGTAAGAGGCTCCAGAATGCGAACAATGGTGGCAATTTGGGACAAGATTTTCAGAGAAAAGAGTTCACAGAAGAGTTCAGTCCTACCACATTCTATTGCTTCCCACTGGCCTAAGCACAGCTGGCCCCCCACCACATGGCATCTCCTCCTAAGAGCTTAGCTGTCAGCTCTAACTTCATGAAATCAAACACTAAAAACCCTCCAAGTCTCTAGATAGAGCCCATCTTACTACTGCTTCTCCCATAGAATCATAGAATGGCTTGGATTGGAAGGGACCTTAAAGACCATCTAGTTCCAACCCCACTGTCATGGGCAGGGACACCTTCCATTAGATCAGGTTGCTCAAAGCACCATCCAACCCAGCCTTGAACACTTCCAGGGATGGGGCATTCATAACTTATTTGGACAACCGGTGCCTGTGCCTCACCACCTTCACAGTCAAGAATTCCTGTCTAATATCTAATCTAACCCTCCCCTCTGTCAGTTTGAAGCCATTCCCTCTTTTCCTATCACTACATGTCCTTGCATTAAGTCCCTCTCCAGCTCCCTTGTAGCCCCTTTTAGATGCTTACTCCCAGTTTCTGCAGACATAGAGATGGATCTTGGTTAGCATTGGCTTGCACTATTCTGGGCATCACCCTCACATATAGCTATAGGAGCCTACACTTGGGCTGGAAGTGAATTTATCAGACATTTCTGCACACAGGACTGCTGAGCTATGGGCTTCAATCCCTGCTCTCACAGTAATGGATGGATGCATCCAATAACCACTGCTGCAACAGCCTTTGTTTTGGCCTTGCAAAAAGCAACACTGTCCCACACATCAATTCAAAACACTACTGCAAAGATCATTTCCCTCAGTACCAGGTCCTCCTTCACTACCACTGTATGCCCTCCAACACATCGCACAGGGCTAGCTTCTTCACTCCCCACAAAACATCACCCCCATGGAGAAGTCCTGCTTCCACCACCCATGGGGCCAAGTCCCATCTTCCAACCCAGGGCTCTTAGCTCTGCAATGCTACTCATACTTCCCATAGACTTTCTGAAGGAAAATTTGCTTTCATGCAAATTACTTCTTAAAAACATATATTGTACTGATGCTTATTAAAAAAAGAAAAAGATACATGCTACAATGTGTAGGTGAGCTAGGATGAAGGTTGATTAACTCTACCCCATTCTTTCCTCATTCCCATGCCCAGAAACACCTTAGGACAAAAAAATGAGAAACTTTAGAAACTTGAGGAGCAATAATGGCAGAATGGAGAGATTTGGGAAATAGTTTGAAACCAGGATATGAGTATGCAGAGAACTGGCGTGAAAGTGTGGGCAGCAGAAGGGGGGATTTCTCAGGACTTCATACCTGGTGCAAGAAATCACAGAATCTCAGAATATGCTGAGTTGGAAGGGACCCACAAGGATCGAGTCCAGCTCCTGGCCCTGCACAGGGCCATCCCCAAGAGTCACACCATGTCCCTGTCGTGAACTCAGGCAGGCTTGGTGCTGTGACCACTTCCCTAGGGAGCCTGTTCCAGCACCCGACCACCCTCTGGGTGAAGAACGTCTTTCTAATATCCAACCTAAACTTCCACTGACACAACTTCAGGTCACTCCCTCGGGTCCTGTCACTGGGATGGTGACTCCACCACTGCCCTGGGTAGCCTGTCCCAATGCTTGACAACCCTTTCTGTAGGCGAACATCAGGACTATGAAGCTTGGAAAGAGCAGCTTCAGTAGCAGGTCCGTGGCAGCGGCAACTTCCCGGGATCGAGCGAAGCAGAAAAACAACGGCTACTTGCGATTTTTATTGTACGGGTTCTCTCCCTGAGCTGTGTATTTTCCCCCGACCCGCATGGCCCCCCCACTCGGAGCCATATTGTCTCCCCTCCCCGATCGCGGACTCCTCCCCTGCACAAACAGGAGAGGCTGTCTCGCCCGCCTTTCCCCAAGTCCCTGGTTCTGTTACTGGAATGCGATCCTCCTGTATCTCCCATTGGTCAGTGGAGCCCTCAAGCCACTCCCTTCCCCCCGGACCTCAACTCAGTCACGGCCCTTCTTCTTGCCCTCCCCCCGAGCCCATATAAACCGCGGGAGTTTCGAAATAAAGGTCTTCTCGCCACGGAACACCGAGAGGAAACTTGGTCACTCTCTCCTCCTGCCAAAGGGGGACCGTGTGACTGAATTCTTCTCCGGGAAACCTCAAGCGGAGAGTCCACACTCAGATCCGTTACCTTTCTGTGAAAAATGTTTTCCCAATAGCTAATCTAAACCTCCCTGGTGCAACCTGGGGCCATTTCCTCTTGCCCTGTCATTTGTTACTTGGGAGAAGAGACTGACCCCCACCTGGTTACAGCCTCCTTTCAGGGAGTTGCAGAGAGCAGTGTCTCCCCTGAGCCTCCTTTTCTCCAGGCTAAAGAACCCCAGGTCCCTCAGCTGCTCTGCATCAGACTTGTGCTCCAGACCCTTCACCAGCTTTGTTGCCCTTCTCTGGACACACTCCAGCACCTCAATGTCTTTCTTGGAGTGAGGGGCCCAAAACTGAACACAGAACTTGAGGTGTGACCTCACCAGTGCCAAGTACAGTGGGACAGCCACTTCCCTGGTCCTGCTGGCCACACTATTTTTGATAAAGGCCAGGATACCATTGGTCTTCTTGGCAACCTGGGCACACTGCTGGCTCTTGTTCAGCCACTGTCAAACAGCACCCCCAGGTCCCTTTCAGCTAAGCAGCTCTCAAGCCACTCTTCCCCCAAGCCTATAATGCTGCATGGGGTTGTTGTGACCCAAGTGCAGGACTTGGCACTTTGCTTTGTTGAGCCTCATGCAGTTGTCCTCAGCCCATCAATCCAGCCTGTCCATATCCCTCGGCAGAGCCTTCCTACTCTCCAGCAGTCTGTCCCAACCTTCCCAAAAATTAAAGGTTTGGGGCACTTGCACTACTCATGGACCACCACTTCAAAGACCTTTATTTATTCAGAGCTCTTAGTATCTCTCCTCAGCCTTATCCACTTGGAGAAACACAGCAAAGCTGGATGACTATTTTAGTAGTCAGAAACACTGTGCAACAATAAATGGCTGTGCTATCCTTGCTCACAGTCAGTACAGCTTCAAAATCACTCACGGTCCTGCAGAGGTTGTTGAGATGAAGAAAAATGCTTATGCTGGTGCCTGCAGGGAGCAGGGTGAGGAGAGCAGGAGATGTTGCAAGAGGCTGCAGTTCCTCCCCATCCCATAATCAGGTGGGTACAACAGGACAGACAAAACTCATGGCAGGGAGGAAAAGGATACACTGCAAATTCACCCACCTGAGACTGGCATCCTATAAAAAGCAGCTTTTTGATTAATAATTTTCCATTTGAAGTTTTCGTCCCCTACACCAATGCAGCTACCCTGCTCATCCCAGAGACACCAAAAGCAACGGACCATCCTGCCTCAATTCAATTACTTCTTCCCACAAACCCCACCTTGTTCCTTTCAAACGACAACCTGAGGATTTCATAATGCTGCCAATAAACTCTGCTATGGATGGCAAGAGTTCAGGAAACACCGCACAGACGATCAATATGATCAAACAATGTTCAATTTATTATTTAAATGAGTTAGCTTTTATACAGTTAGCTCTTTCCGGGTACGTGATTACAACAAAGCAATTGGATAGCTCAGTCTGTGCACGCGTTTCATGCCTTTAGCTCATTGGTCCCGATGCTCTGTCCACGTGTCCTGATGTCATTTGTGCTGCCTGAAGTCCCTCCTATCGATCCACCTTAGGGACTTTCCAGGGACTTTCCAGTTTTCTCTTTATCTCCAGTTTCCCACAACTTTCAACTATAAACACACAGTTTTCACACAGTTTGCAACTATAAACTATTCTTTTAATAACCTCCAAAGTTATGTCAAGCGAGGCCTACTGCTCCTCAGAGCTGGCAGTATGGATTGTTCACAAGGTGTCCATTATCTTGTAAATACTCCACACTCTACCAAGCCAGTCCTCATTTAGAAGACAAGCAGAGGTAAGGGGAAGTGAAACTGCCAAGCCAATATCACATTATTAGTCATCAGACAGTGAATGAACCCAGGAGCCCAGGACTGGCAGCCCCCTCTGTCCCCCAACAGCAGGAACACAGAAGAAAAGGAGTTTATCCCTCCACACGAGCCTAAAAAAGCATCATGGCAATGAAGAATTACAGCCAGTCGCAGCACTGACAAAATATCACCTGTAACCCATGGTAGAGGGGCCAGCAGGGAGGAACCGCCAGTTCCTTTGCAGATACCAGCATTCCCTTGCTCTGCAGTGAGGGGCAAAGCATTTATTTTCCCTCACACTCCATTTGTGCAATTGCAAAAAGAGATGCAACAGCTCTTTCCTATGCATTGGGGGGGTAAAGTGTTTTCAGATACTTTGCTACATGCTTTGTTAGAAAATTTAATATGCCAGGGTAGCTTTTACTGCAGATGACTTGCTTGAGCCATGGATTGTTTTAGCAGCATTGCTAAATACACTGCAGAGAGAAGAGCATTGGTTTTGTCTCATTAAAAGCAAAATGACCAAAAATCCACTCTCCCAGTTGCATGCTGTTAGCCCATAGATCAGATCTAAAGTGTTTTTAGCATTATCATAATTTCTATTTTTCCCATGTAGTTTTACAGGACCAAAGTGCTCTGATGAGACCCAAAGCTTTGCTGTTGGGTTATCCAAAATACTCTGCAAGAGCAGGCCTGGAGAGAACCAGGCACATACCAAGAAAAATGAATAAAGTGAAAGAAGACACCACATATAGTGAAAGAACAGCAGGTTGCAAAAGCATATGAAAACAAAATCCCACATTTGTTCAACTCGTGGCAATCACTACAGGAAGGGCAAGGGGAAACAAACATGATCTTTGGCATATTTTTGTTTTTACACAGCTCTTTTGCAGGCAGCTGCAGGTAGCATGGGCTGTGGGAGGTAGTGACACACAAGAGGGGGCATTCAGGGCAATGCATGTGCAGGTTTGGGCATCTCCAGTCTTCGGTCCCTGGGTGAACAGGAGCTGCAGCAGGGTGCAAAAGAGCAAACCTCTTTATTTAAGGAAATTTATCATCTTGTGCTGAGACCCAAGAGCATAAGCAAACCTGAATGCAGAGAGCAAAGTTGCCCCATGCTTTACCAATGCAGCCCATCATAAGCATCATGCCATCAACTTTGGCAGGGACCAGGTTCCAGTGCAGGGGCAGACACGCCCACTGAAAAGAACAGAACTGCTGGGTTTTAAAGCTAAATCAGTCCCCAGATAAAGCTTGAGGCACAGCCCCATCACCCCAGCAGAGCAAGGGAGGACTGCAGCTTATCTACACAAAGAAATTCAGCAGTCGCCATTCACGACCAGTTGCATTTCAAAGCTGGAAGATGCAATACCAAAACTATTTCAGCTTTTGGGGGGGTTTGGTTATTTTTTAGGTTTTGTCCCATCAGTTGGAGCATCCCTCCTCTGGAGCCCTCCCAAAGTTTCCCCTTTCTCATTGGACTGTCCTGACCACTGCAAAATTTGCCCCCACCATAGTAACGTAGATTTTCATCAGTATTTAGGGATTCTGCAGGCAGGGTGATATGAAGAATTAATTTTAGGAAAAAAGACCTGACTACTTTGTTGGACCAGCAGATCTGAAACTGAGCCAGCAGAGATGTTTCTGCATCACCAATAAAGAGAGGGGTACATGTGGAAGCATCTGCCACCTGCCCAGGTTCATGATGACTATCTTGACCTTGTCTTGCTTGACAGGTGAAGAAACTACCCAAGATGAAAGTTGTGCCTCACCCATGCTCTTTGTAGCAATAGGACAAGAGGTAATGGGTTTTAACTAAAAGAGCTCCTCCTCACCTTGGGGCTGCTCTTGCCCCAGTATTTTCTCCCACCAAGCCCTCTCCTTCAAAAAGCACCACATCGCAGCAGGAGAGGAACAAGCCCACCAGAGATAGCTGAAGTCAGCCCTGTGATGAGGACCTATTCTTCAATCCAATGCACCACTGAAGCACAACAAACGATGTCTACTCAGCTCTCCTAGCATCACAGTTATTCCACCCAGCCTAGGGGATGCTACCACCATCCTCACATTCCTCCCCCCATGTACATTTGCAAAGCAAAGGGAGCTCTGTGGAAAATTTCTTGGTAACAAATAGCTGAGAAGCAGCTGCCAGATGCAAAGCTGGCTTTATTTTCCAAGCCAGGTTTGATACCAATGTGAGATTTACATATTTGACAGCACTATGACAGATAACACACTAATGATGCTGAGTGAGCCTGGTGCTCTGCACTTTACCCCACTCACTCCATAACATGCAGATGCCCCAAACCTGAAGCCTGCTCCTCCCAGGGCCCACACACCTTTCCCCCATCCTGCAAGATGGGAGCTGCTTCCCAGGCATCATCTGGGAAAACCCAAGTGCCATTCACAGATGGGGATTTTCAGCCCCAAAAGACAAAATTTTGTAATTTATTTCCTGGTTGTCACAGAATCATAGAATCAGCCAGGTTGGAAAGGACCTCCAAGATCATCAAGTCCAACCCTTGATCCACTACCACGGTGGTTACTAGAGCATGGCACTAAGTGCCACATCCAGTCTCATCTTAAAAACCTCCAGGGATGGAGAATCCACCACTTCCCTGGGCAGTCCATTACAATGCCTGATTACCCTCTCTGTAAAGAATTTCTTCCTAATATCCAACCTAAACCTCCCCTGGCAGAGCTTAAGACCATGCCTTCTTGTCTTAGTTGCCTGGGAGAAGAGACCAACCCCCACCTGGCTACAACCTCCTGTCAGGGAGTTGTAGAGAGTGATGAGGTCTCCCCTGAGCCTCCTCTTCTCCAGGCTGAACAACCCCAGCTCCCTCAGTCTCTCCTCATAGGACTTGTGTTCGAGTCCCTTCACCAGCCTCTTTGCTCTTCTCTGGACCTGCTCCAGCACCTCAATATCCTTCCTGAACTGAGGGGCCCAGAACTGGACACAGCACTCGAGGTGCAGCCTCACCAGTGCTGAGTACAGGGGAAGACTCACTTCCCTGGTCCTGCTGGCCACCCTGGACCTGATCCAGGTCAGGATGCCATTGGCCTTCTTGGCCACCTGGGCACACTGCTGGCTCATGTTCGGCTTCCTGTCAATCCACACTCCCAGCTCCCTTTCTGCCTGGCTGCTCTCCAGCTACTTTGTGCCCAGCCTGTAGTGCTGCAGGGGGTTGTTGTTTATTCAGTACCTGAAATGAAGGCCCGCACACCAAGAGGAACTGAGCAGCCACAGCAATGATGCTCTGCAGCAGATATGTGGCTTTTCAGCGCTTCTCCATTTCCAAAAGCCCAACTCAGATTCAAAAGAATAAACTGCCCCGAACAGTGGCTTTTTCTCTGCAGCTCAGCAGATGGCAGCAGCACACCAAGCGACTTGCTCCTAGTCTGGAATTAGTTTAATATCAAAGAACCCTTTTTGGCCATGGTGTCTCCAAGGAGTTCACCATCCGTCAATTAATATTATCAAACTCTCAGCTTGGCACTGACTTTCTCCAGCACAGCAACAGCCACTTGCCAGGATGTATTTTGGCTGCACAGGGCAGGTTGCAAAGCCACAGCTTGCAGGACGTGTGGATGGGCAGTGCCTGCTGGGGCATCGTAGAATCATCAAACGGTTTGGGTTGGAAGGGACCTTTAAAGACCATCTAGTCCAACCCCCATTGTCACGAGCAGGGATATCTTCAACTAGATCAGGTTGCTCAGAGCCCCATCCAATCTGGTCTTGAATGTTTCTAGGGATGGAACATCCACCACCACTCTGGGCAACCTGTGCCAGCATTTCACTGCCCCAGGATGTTCAGCCTTCAGCAATGGCACCCCAGGACCACAAATGTAGGCAGCTTTGGAACCAACTCTGACCAGAGGGGTGACCCCTGCCTCTGGCTGGCTCTGACCCTGCTGCCCCCATCTCTCTGTGCACCCCCTCATCCAGAAGTGGTCCCTGAACCATGCCTCCCGCATCCTGCCACTGCACTCTGCTGCCAGCCTGCCCGGCAGGTCCCACTCTGCAGCACAGTGTCTCCACCCACACATGGTTACATCCACCCCACTTGCCACATGGGTCTTCACTGTGCACTCCTGGGTCTCCATAGGTTGGGGGAGCAGGGCACACTGCTGTAGATAGGTGAGATCGGGGGAGCACAAGGTATGGCATCACCACGCCATGGGAGAAACCCACTACTGATGGCCAAACCCAATTGATTCACATGGTTTCACAAAGGAAAGAGGAAGCAGAGGGTTAGCAACACAGCCAGTGGCTACACAGCCATGCCCATGCAACCTGCAGTGCCTTCCCCAGCTGGCTTGGACAGGGGTTGCCAGAGTATCTTGGGAAGGTTTCATAGAATCACAGAATTATTTAGGTTGGAAAAGACCTCTAGGATCATTGAGTCCAACCATTAACCCAGCACTGCCAAGTCCACCACTAAACCACATCCCTAAGCACCACATCTATACATCCTTTAAAGCCCTCCAGGGATGGTGACTCTACCACTTCCCTGGGCAGATTGTTCCAATGCCTGACCACTTTTTCAGTGAAGAATATCCAATATAAACCTTCCCTGGTGCAACTGGAGGCCATTTCCTCTCATCCTATCACTTATTACTTGTGAGAAGAGACTGACTCCCATCTGGCTACAACCTCCTTTCAGGTAGTTGTAGAGCGCAAAAAGGCCCCTCTAAGCCTCCTTTTCTCCAGGCTAAACACCCCCAGCTCCCTCTGCCACTTCTCATAAGACACAACCCTCCTTCATGATACACATCCTGTTCTTACTCATAGCTTATCACGGGCCACTGCCCAAGAGGAGATGCCAGGTAAGCAATCTCTGAGCAGTGCTTAAAGATGAAAGCAGTTGAGATAGGACACTGTGCTGGAAAGCCTGAATCACACCTGCTGCCCTGACCTGCTGTCTCTGCTTTTAACACAAGGACAGTGTATCAGGGTGAATTTATGGTGATACTTTTGGTCTGTATCTGGCCCAGACAACCAGAAAAGTTTTGTTCTTTCCCTGCCAAGTTTTGAGAAAACACGTACTGATAAACGGGTACCTCGTCCTTGGAAAGAGAGCTTCTTGTATAAACTGTTTTAATTGGTGTTCTGTGATTGGCTAATCGCCCTCCAAGGTCGCTTGAAGGAGACACTGAAGAAGAGAGGATGAAGTAGTGCCCCCAGACTCATTTGGAAAAGACCCCCGAGTGCAGTACGCAGGCGCAGGGAAAGCCACGCATGCGCAGAAGAGATGCACTTATATAACCAAGGGGGTGGGACGGAGGGCCTCTGGCTTGGCGGTGATGACCACTCCTGCCTAGGTTGAGGTCACTCAGTTAATTATATAAAAGCAAATGACGCTTTCTTGGAAGGGAGATAGCTTCACCTCAAGGACAACGCTGCCTTTGGTGGGGACGCCTGCCAGTTTGTGAACTTACTGACTCTTCAAGGATGCAGCTTCTGCTATGGGTAATTATAGGCATTCTAGGTCGGTAAGATAACTTTATGGGCAACAGTTGGGTAACTGGGGAGGTCATGCTGGGGGCTTATTTCTGTCCTCCTTCCTCCCTTTTGGGTTTGTTCGTTTTGTTGGCCACCTCTTGGTAATAAATATCAGTTTTGTTGAGCTTGCAATGGTGTCATGGTTTCAAGATTTCAGTATGTTCGAACCCCTCCCTAATACAGACAGCTAAAACAGTAACATAAAAACAAGCATTTTCCACTTACAGAAACAAATCTGTTTATTTTTTACCTGAGGTTGATTTAGCCAGACTAACCCTGTGCCCATTCCCAAGAGGGCACAAACCCTCATTACAAATCCACACCATCATGGTGTTGCCTAAAGAGATTGCAGAGAAAAAGACTCCAGGCCAATTTAGTGTATAAGATAAAAGGAGGGGGTCCTTTAATCAGGCCTCAGGCCCAGGGGAATATATACGACACGCACGTACCCAGACAGTGGTTCTATTATTTTATAATAAGGTCCATCCAATCCCAGATCTATCCAGTCCCCGGTTCTGCCCAGTTCTGCTCCAGTATGCCCCCTCAGGAATTGGATTTGGGGTCTTTGGGACCCCTTCTTCCTCATCTTCATCTTCTTCACAGCACGTACAGTCCTTGGAGCTCCTCCAAAGTTCTGGGCTTGAAGGTTGCTGTGCCTGCATGATATCTTCTGGTCCAGGCCTAGGGTGCGATGTTCTTAAACAGGTGTTTTTCTACAATTCTACCTTGAAAGGAAAACTAAACACACTAACGGAATTTAGAGGGATTGATATGAAATGGGGTAATAGGGTTGGGTATGTCTAAACTGCTATGTTAAGGGTAAGGGATATAACACAGCTACATTAAAATCTACGTTTACTACACGACTACTTCTAAAATCTACAAAAGTTAAAAAATCCAAAAATCTCCGAGGCATCAATGGCCTAAAGGGGCTACAAGTCAGAGAAAGATTTTTTACAGGGGCATGGTGTTGCAGGATTCAAATTGTGAACAATTTCCATTGCATTTCTGTAGGCCTTGCTTGACATGACTAGAAGCTGTAAGCTGTAATGTTTATGCTTATAGACTGTGTGAAAATGTGCAATGTTTATACTTGTTAGCTGTGTGTCTAATTATAAGGTTTGAGAACATAGTATGTTTAGAGCAAGAAAGCCTTGAGAAAGTATAGATAAGGGTGCACCTGCAGATTTCAGAAAGTTCCTAATTATGAAGGCCTCTACATTCCAAGTATGACTTCAGATCGCGTGGACAGAACATCAGGTCCAATGAACTGGAGACATGAGGCGCGTGTACAGACTGAGCTATCCAATCACCTTGTTGTAAGCATGTGCCCAAAACAAACTAAACTGTATAAAAGTTTACTTAATTAAATAATAAATGGAACATATGGCTGACCACATTGGCCTGTGTGCCTTATGTTTATGCCCCTCCATCAATAGCATGGAGTGACAGGACAAGGGTGAATGGCTTCATAATGACAGAGGACAGGTTTAGATTTGGTATTAGGAAGAAATTCTTGACTGTGAGGGTGGTGAGGCACTGGCACAGGTTACTCAGAGAAGCTGTAGATGCCCTATATCCCTGAAAGTCTTCAAGGCCAGGTTGGATAGAGCTTGGAGGAACCTGGTCTAGAGGAAGGTGTCTTGGAACTTAAATGGGTCTTTAAGGTCCCTTTCAACCCAAACCATTCTGTGATTCCACTCAGTATTTCTTAGCTTTCTAACCCCATCCCCCACAGCCAAGGGAGCCCATGGCACTGCTCAGGACCCATGACCCATCCTCCAAAACCAGTCCCACTGACCTTCACTCTGACCAGACTGGATGCATTTACCACATGGTGCTTTAATGAGGAATTTATCACCTTCCTACATCACAGCAGCAACAAGGCAGAAATCAGAACTTAAGCATATTTAATCTCTTATGTTACTAGAAATACATCTCAGTCCAAAACTGCATAGACACACCTGAACTTCACACTTTTAAACTACAACAGCATGTAAGTAAACATGGCACAGCAACACCAACTAGTAACTGAGGTTTAGTTACTGTGCAAGAACAAAGTCACAAGCTGTAAAAGCTCTCCTGGAAGGGACAAGTGATGTTGGGCAGCCAGAGTAAAAATGCTCCATGACTGTATTCCTTCACACCTGTGAAGCATCCCCCCAATCACCTCTTCTGGAACTGTGCTTAGAAGAAACAAGAGGGTGAAAGACCAAAGGATCTACCCTGGAAGACTTAAACTATTACAGAATTATTTGAAAAAAATTGCCTCAAATTCCAGTTTCCTGTCTTGTTTTTAACAGTATGAAGGAACAGATGACCTTCCCAGGCCTCCCTACTCTAACATGCCAACTCTTCCCAGAAAGATGTCTGAGACTCCTGGACTAAAAGTGTTTATTTTTTTTTCTGTACTGCAGAGCTCACACTCTCAAAGCACTCAGGCCATTAACAGAGAAGCTTGTTAGCCTGGAACTGTGTGAGAATGCTTCCAACTGCTTGTAACACAGCAGGTTTGAACGGGGAGGCAGGATGCTCCTGTGAAGGAAGTTAACTGGGGACAGAGTGAACAGCCTCAAGAACAGTCCTGATCACAGCTAACTGCGGTATAAAAACTCACCAAGGATTAAGGACTGAGCTCCAGTGTACCAGGTGAAGTTGAATACACCACACAAAGCAGAGCAACTTTGAACTTTCCCACATCCCAGATAGATCTAACACATGGCGTGCAGAAGTTGGGAAATAAAAGCAATACTCTGGTATATAACCTCCCTCCCTCCAACTCACTAAACGCTTGCTGACAGTTTACTGACAGAACTAGAGTAAACTACAGATGATGGTAGCCTTTAAATCCTCTAGCAGTTACTGCTTTAGCAGCTAAACGTGCAGTTGTCCTGAGACACAAGGACCTCAGTTCCAAGAGAACCCATCTTCCAAAAGCCAGGCACCAGGATGGGTTAGACAGCAATTCTAAGAAATACTCTGTCACAGTATCAGGCTGTTAGAGATTCCTGTGAGGTCCAACTAGTTACCACCCATGACAAGAAAGCCTAAACTGCTTCCCCAGCTGCATGCCTTTCTCAGAGATCAGCTGCCTGGCAAAAAGTATGAACACTGGAAGAGTAACCCTCAGCTTTGTCATGATGGGAACTGCAGTCATAGCCACAGAACCCAACTACTACCCCTCCTTGTTCATGTAAGGGGAGTTTGATCCACCTGAGGAGTTAAGATGTCCCTGATTTTTCAGAGTTCCTTTAAGCAAGTGTGTGCCACTGGGAGTCCTCTGTGGTTTTAAAGGTGCAAGCAGCCAACCAGAAGGCAATCAGAATTATACGAGCCTTTTTACATGGGAACTTTTATTCTCATTGACATCTGTACACTCAAGTCACACATACTTTTAAATCTTTGATGGAGCTGGAGCACTGGAGCACAAGAGCCTGGTCTGTTTGAACAGTTTTAAGTTTATGCCTCAAAAGTAGCCAGGAAACTTGTGACTATTTCCTTCAACTTAGCTTCTGTCTGGTCAGAGATCTTCCCTTCAGTCCTGTTGAAAGAATTTAGTTAAACTTCTGATGCAGAAGTAGATATGTAGTCAATCCCTAAGACAAAGAAAATAGCTTCCCAACAAACCTTCCCATTTCTAACAAAATTAGCAGATGAATTAAAGCATTTCTGTTTGATGCATGAAATTGTACCACTAACATAACACCCCTTCTCCTTTTTAAGCATCAGCTGGACTTCCTAAGAACTAAAGTCATGAAGCTGAGCTCTAGACAGCAGGAAGGCTCATTTAACTTCCAGTTCTGGTACAGGCCTGATGTTCTGGGATACACTAAATTAACAGTTCAGTGACCATTATCTGCACTCCAGTCGTCAAGTCAATACCCTTGGAATGAAGCAAGATAAATCATCATACCTGATTGTGGAGAGGAGGGCCTGGTGCTGGCTCAGTACATGAGCTAGGAAAGCGCTCTCAAATTTAGTGATTTTGCTGGGCTCCAGCTTGTCCAAGTGACCTCTTACACCAGCATAGATGACTGCAACCTGTTCCTCGATAGCCATGGGAACTGCAGAAAAGAGAGCACTCATGCCATCAAGTAACTCTCACATCAGGACACATCAGTACTACACAGTCCTTTCTTTGAAAATCAACTGCACATATACAACATGATTCAAGTAAGTCTGCATTTACCATGTGCACAGAATGGACATAGTAAGTGCTGCCACAAAGACAAATCTCGTTAGCAGAAGAGACTTATATGAAATGCAAACTTGTTAAATTCAAGACACTCACCATACTGTCCTTGTTTGAGAAGCTCTGTCAGACGTACACCGCGGTTCAGCAGCTGTTGTGTGGCAGCATCCAGATCAGAGCCAAACTGGGCAAAGGCAGCTACTTCACGATACTGAGCCAATTCCAGCTTCATGGTACCTGCCACCTACAACACAAGATACAGATCAGACTGAGTTTGATCACCTTTTAAATGTGTCTAGGAGTTTGCAGGTTATCTTCAGGTGACAGCTGTCACAAGTCAGCTTTGCCTTCCACACCAGACAAGTGAATCTCAGTATTCTAAGAGATGATTAAATGACTTGGACACAGGACTGGAGGGGATACTAAGCAAGTTTACAGATGACACAAAACTGGGAGGAGCTGTTGACTCCCTCGAAGGCAGGGAGGCCCTGCAGAGAGATCTTGACAAATGAGAGGACTGGGCAATCACCAACCATATGAAGTTCAACAAGGGGAAGTGCTGGATTCTGCACCTGGAATGGGACAACCCTGGATGTACATACAGACTGGGGAATGAGAGGCTGGAAAGCAGCACTGTGGTAAGGGACCTGGGGATCCTGGTTGATGGCAAGTTGAATGAGTCAGCAGTGCCCTGGCAGCAAGGAGGGCCAACTGTGTCCTGGGGTGCATCAGGCAAAGCATCGCCAGCCGGTCGAGGGAGGTGATTGTCCTGCTCTACTCTGCACTGGTGCAGCCTCACTTTGAATATTGTGTGCAGTTTTGGTCACTGCAATATAAGAAAGATATTAAGCTATTAGGGAGCATCCAAAGGAGGGTAATAGAGATGGTCAAAGGCCTTAAGGGAAAGCTGTATGAGAAGTGGCTGAGGTCCCTTGGTCTGTTCAGCCTGGAGGAGACAGAGGAGACCTCATTGCAGTCTACAACTTCCTCACGAAGGGAAGAGCAGGGGCAGGCACTGATCTCTTCTCCGTGGTTACCAGTGACAGAACCCAAGGGAATGGCCTGAAGTTGTGTCAGTGGAAGTTTAGGTTGGATATTAGAAAGAGGTCCTTCTCCCAGAGGGTGGTTGGGCACTGGAACAGGCTCCCCAGGGAAGCGGTCACAGCACCAAGCCTGCCTGAGTTGAAGAAGCGTTTGGATGATACTCTCAGGGACGTGGTGGGACTCTTGGGGATGGCCCTGTGCAGGGTTGGGAGTTGGACTCGATGATCCTTCTGGGTGCCTTCCAACTCAGCATATTCTGTGATTATATGCATTTCTAAAAATCCCACCTTTTAATATAAGCATGCCCCCCCCAAAACCGTGACCACTGATATTAAACCTCTTTAATTCCATATATGGAGTAAAAGTATGGGGTTAAGAGAGCATTCTCTATTTCCAGTTAGATCAGTACCCAGCTCAGCATACTGAAACTTTATCCTACATCTTTATGCAGATACCATTTTCCTTTCTCCCCCACCTCTCTCAACATACAATGGAAATATCAAAGAGACCCCCAGTTTGTTCTTTTATAGTTTCATAACACTAATGAACCCAAGCTTTATTATTCCCTCTCTATTCACAGCTCTTTAGAGTGAAATGGGTTGGAAGGCCTATGCACTGCTCATCTCTAGCAAGAGGAGGAGCAGCAGTTTTATGCTTACCTGCTTCATAGCCCTGGTCTGAGCAGCAGAACCTACACGGGACACAGACAGACCAACATTGATGGCTGGACGGATACCTTTGTAGAACAACTCAGTTTCCAAGAAAATCTGTAAGAGAGAATTGTTTTATTATCTTGATCAGAAGCCTGGAAGCCTCCTCAGAGACATGCCAATAAATTACACAGAAGTACACTGGGATGTGAAGAAGTCCTACCTGTCCATCAGTGATGGAGATGACATTGGTTGGAATGTAAGCGGACACATCACCAGCCTGAGTTTCAATGACAGGCAAGGCGGTCAGAGAGCCACCTCCAAAGGAATCATTCATTTTGGCTGCTCTCTCCAGCAGGCGAGAGTGCAGGTAGAACACATCACCTGGGTAGGCTTCACGACCAGGTGGACGACGCAGCAGCAGAGACATCTGACGATAGGCAACAGCCTGCACGGTATCAAGAAAGCTTTCAGACCTCAGTAGCTCATTTAACATTTTGAATTTCTAAACTTGAGGTGATCTTACAGCTACAAACACCAACGTTAAGACTATGAGGCCTATAAACAATGTTTCCTGACCTGCTTGGACAAGTCATCATAGATGATTAATGCGTGTTTTCCATTGTCTCTGAAGTATTCTCCCATGGAGCAGCCCGAATAGGGAGCCAGATACTGAAGGGGTGCTGCATCGGATGCTGTGGCAGACACTACAATAGTGTATTTCATGGCATCTGGAAAGAATTGGAGACACACACCACTGAGTATATTACCTCATCATGCCTGTAATCAGCAAATACAACACACATGAGAAATACTAAGTTGCTGAAGCAAGCCCAGAGTGCATCATTACATTGTTACAGGAAAGCCCACTGTAACATGCCTGTTAGCTCAACTAACTCAAGAAGTTTCAAGAGCAAGTCCATGGCAGCCAGTGTCTAACACTCGCAGACTTTCCCATTTAAAATGAAGTTTAAACTTTAACTAAGACACAATTTTGTTCTAGAACTAACTCAGCCTGAAAGTCCATGGTTTTCTGGCTGCTGCAAGGCAATACTACCCTTTGTTTCACAGTCCCAAACAAATTATAGTCCTAAAATGTGGTTTTTTTTCCTGCTACATATGACTCTGCTTGACCAGCAGGCAAAGAGGTAAGGTGCCTGATCTCTTGCAAGCTCTGTTACATATGCAGCCTTGGTCAATGAGATCATTGTTTCTGAAAAGGCACTATCATTTAATCCCTTATGTTTGGGCAGTAAAGTCTCTCTACTTAAATTTGTAACTGCCATTCACACTGACTTACATGCATATGAAACACATCAAGTCCATAAATACTTGTAGGCCATAGCTTGTCACCAGGCCTGTGTGACTACCAAGAGGAAGCTCTCAACTCTGCTAAGAAAAAAAAAGGCCCTGACTTTTCCAGAAGCAATTCAGCAGTTTTGAGACCTCAAAATAATCTTCTAATGCGATGTAGCAAAAATGAGGGGTTTCCCCTCCCCCCCGATAACTAGAAAGGTTCTCGTCCACAAAAGCAAGTAGTTCACTCATTTAATAAAAAAATAATTCTGTCTATAGTTGCAACTAGGAGAGGTCACAGCACTATTCAGCATTATAATGAGAACAGGATGTCACTAGTTGTCAGGTTCAACCATTTTCAAAAATCTGTACCTGCATCAGTGAGCCTCTTCACCAGCTGAGCAACAGTAGATCTCTTCTGGCCAATTGCAACATAGATACAGTACAGCTTCTTCTTCTCATCTGTTCCATCATTAAATCGTTTTTGGTTGATTATTGTATCAATTGCAATTGAAGTTTTCCTGGGTAACACAGAGGTTGATAAGTTAAGCTGCCTACAGTTCTCCCAACCTCTATACAGTTTTGTGTTCAGCTCTGTACATTGGTGCACACTGCACTCAAGTCTTTGTTTAAGGAAACATTTTTTGTCTTGGACATTTAACTTACCCGGTCTGCCTGTCACCAATTATCAGTTCACGCTGGCCACGACCAATTGGCACCAAGCTGTCTACAGCCTTAATACCAGTCTGCATAGGTTCACGCACAGAGATTCTGGGAATGATCCCAGGGGCCTTTAAGCCAACTCTCCTACGTGTCTTAGGTGCAATAGAACCCTTAAAAAAGAGGAAAGAAACTGTTGCAGTCTGTATCACATAGATACATAGCAGAGGTAGTAAACATCTAGTTACACTTACCTTCCCATCAATTGGATTGCCCAAGGCATCTACAACACGGCCCAGCAGCTCTTCCCCAACCGGAACATCCACAATGGCACCAGTCCTCTTCACAACATCCCCCTCCTTGATCAGTCTGTCATTCCCAAACACGACAACACCAACATTGTCGGGCTCCAAATTCAATGACATACCCTAGGACAAAGATCACATTATCCTGAGAAAACACATACAGATGTCTACAAAAACTGTCAGTTTAATACCAATGTGATCGTTTTACAGTGTAGAATATGCAACATAATTACCTCAATCTTATTTGTAACAATAGTCAATGGTCTGCATTTATGAACAGTGCATCTATTTTCTTCCATATTGGTTAGAAAACCTGCCTAAGCCTTCAACTTACCACATAATTGTACTGAAGCAATCTAGCATTGTCATTTATCTCTCTAAACAGATCAGAAAGGATAAGCAGGGTTCAAATACAACATTTATCTCTTGCCTAGGAATTGGATGAGGGAAAAGCACTAGCTTGTTCTCTGCCCAAGCTGAGTTAGGTCATTAAAATATTGGAAAAGCTATTGCAGTACTCTCAGAACAGTCAGACAGCTTTTTAATTCTAGTCTACTCTTAGACCTACAAGAAGTCAGCAAACTGCACATTATTGAAGCAGAGAGACTATTACTCAACAGTAAACATAAAAGCCAGCCTGAAAACAAAGAAAAAATCCAGTGCCAGATTAGTTCTTCTACTTCCTAGACAAAGACATATAGAACTCAAATGTTAGCCAAGAACCAGATCCTGAAAGCAAAGTGTTATGAATTCAAAGAATATTTGCTTTTTGCAGTATTATTTCAACTAGTTACTACTTATTAAAGTTGCAATGAAGTTTGCAAGAGGTCCACATGGGTACCTCCAAGCATAGTCTCATTCTCCTTTAAAAGTCTTTTTTAAAATATATTTCTAAGATAAAAAAAGTGCTTTAGTGAAAGCTTACCTTCAGTCCAGAAGAGAATTCAACCATTTCTTCTGCTTGGACATTTCTTAGGCCATACACACGGGCAATACCATCACCAATTGAGAGCACACGGCCAGTCTCCTCAAGTTCAGCAGAGGTGTCAGCTCCCAAAATATGTTCCTCAAGAATAGAGGATACCTCAGCAGAACCTGGAAAGAGATGTTTCGCACCAGATTTAGCACATTAAGGCATGATATAAATTTAGTAATCTTGTCTTGAATTCACAGGCCAAGGTGCCCTTTCTCTGGTATGCCACAAGGTCTAGCAAGCAACGTGCTAGATGTATAAGATAAATAACAGCTTCTGTATTCTCAGCTAATAAAAGCAGCTTCAACACATCATTACAAGACAGCTTCAATTAAAACATTGATGGCTGTTTAGTTACTAGTTTCCTTCGTTATGTCCTACACTATTAGCAATCTCTCCCCGTAGAAAGCAATTAGATTAAATAATTAGTCTTAAGCTCAGTAACAGACATGCTCTCTCCACTTGCAGAGCAGTTACTTAGACAGGAGGCATCAAAACACCCTGTCAACTGATTTGTAATCCAAGATCCAAATACATTTAAAGGAACTCAATACATTTAAGAAGCAAGTTGTTCAATATAAGCTGTAAAAATGTATTCTCCATATTCCTCAAATTTATTTGTCAGGGTACCTCCAACAATCCTTTATTATTTACTATTTCCTAGCTGAGAAAAAATTGTGAAACTTCTATTTCCTAATAATACCTTTAATAACCCTAAACCACTTCAAAAATTTTATGTGAACCACTATCAAAAACACAGCTATGCAGTGCTGCTGTTTTCTCTAAACACCAAAATGCTGGCAGCAAAGAAGTTATGCTCAAGGATACAAGGTCAAACCCTGGCAGGCCTGGGAAAGCCATCTGTTCCTTCATACTGTTACAAACAAGACAGGAAACTAGAATTAGAAGCATTTTTTTTCAAATAATTCTGCAAGAGTTCTAAATATCAGAATAAGATAATTCTGAATCGAATCCTCATGAAGCAGGTAAGCTGTGCAAGCTGACATGTGACCACTCCTTGGTTTGGGCATTATTTGAATAGTTATTAAAGTGAAGTCTGCTGGATGTGACCATGTAACAGTTCACTGTTAAATACTGTAAGTACATAAATGTCCTCAAGTGTTCTGTCAACTGACACACACACCATATTCAAATTCCCTTTTGTCTGATAGAGCAAGTTCTTAAACCACACTGTTATATGAAGACCTTTCTCAGACTCACCAGTTTTCTGAAAGCACATTTTGGAGGCATGGAGGTTTCTTGTAGAAACAAGTGCTGCACCTAGGGTGTTTCTGGAAATCTAAAATAAGAAGTAATTATTTCAGAAACAGTGAAATTTCCTCATTCAATCATTCAAAAAAAACCCATTAAGAGACAACACACTGACATTTTTTATCATTAGCTTATACATTTAATGTGTCTCAGTTTTGAGTTTAGCCCCACAGCACTCCATTCACAAGTTGTAGTTATAGAACTAAATCCAGCACTACTAAGCAAGGACAGATGGTAAAAGATTGCTCTGAATTACTCGCTGCATTTTTCTGCATTGCACTGATGTCACCATCACAGCAGTGCAGCTGATCCCAAAGCAACACCTCCTCTCGTTTGCCACCTTTGTGTTGAACATCACCGCACCCCTCATTGTTCTCCACAAGGGAGAAATGAGATTGTCTTCTAAGGGTTGGCCTTCCTAAAAAAAAAGTCTGGTACGGCTAGAACATATACAATAGCAGAAACAACGACGACCAAAAAAAAAAATCTGTGATAATGAATGTAATAAAAGGTTGTAATCCTACGTCCTAAGTAAAGCTGCCAGTGCAATTCCATGCACCGTTAATGCTCTTTCTCTGAACGCCTGGGCAGGCCTCTCCTCCGTTCACCTTCCCAAGGGACACCAGTGGGAACGGGTCGGGACAGATCTTCACACCCTCGCTCTCCCTACAAACACGGGGAAAAAACCCCCACTACCTAGAAAAGCTTCACAGCTTAAATCCCTCACCTTGACTGGGATCTGGCAGCTTTCAGACATTAACCTGAACCCCCAGCGTCAAGCAGCATTACCGGGGCAGGACAGGCCGTCCCCTAGACCTCCTCCCACCCATCTCCCAAGTGAGGGCACCCCCGCTCCCTTCAGCAGTAGGTCTGACCCCGCTGACACCCAGCGCTGAGGTGAGCGCCCCCCCCCCCCCCCAAACTCCTGAGAGCGGGATGCCGCAGCCCATCAATGTCACTGCGGCCCCAAAGATGGCGGCGGCGACCGCCTCCCACCACCACCTCCGCTCACTTCAGGGAGGAAAGAGCACGCTCACCAGGCCGGCCTGCCGCGGCAGAGAGCGGGCGAGGGCGGCAGCCACACGGGCGGAGAGCATGGCGATGGCGGCTCCTTCGGGGAAGGCTGAAGCAGACAGGAAGCAGCTACCGACCCTCCGCTTTCTCCACGAAATGGCGGCAGCTCGCTCCGCCTATTTTTACGACGAGGCCGCCCCTAGGAGGCGGGGTTGGGTGATGCGCGGTCCGGAAGTGCTTCCCCCGCCGATTCCCTCAGGCGTCGTGGTACCTTCCCCCTTCTGCACCTCTGAGCGATGGGGGAATAGATACATATTTATATATATGTAAAAATAAAAAGAAGCTAAACGGTGTTTTTAGAAAAATACCCTGTTGTGGTATGTACCCTTGAAATGGCCCTCGGTGGGCGGAAAAGGGGGAGAGTGGTGGTGGGGTGGGGCTGGGGACAGGAAGACATGAGAAGGGCAGGGGCCGGTGTACAGGGCAGGAATGTGAGGGGCTGTGAGGCAGAGAGTGGTGGTGTGGGGCAGAGGGTAGTTGAGGAGTGACCCCCTGCTTTCTGGGAGCTGTGAGTGCTTGCACTTCTGGTCACCCTGTCTCGATGTAGCAGCTAAATGGCAGAAAAAAAGGGTGGCAGAGAAGTGCTGGCATCTCACCTGTGCTCTGGAAATGGGTAAAAAGTGAATCCGAAAAATCTGGTATGAAGAACTGCTCAGAGACTTTTTTATCTTTAAGCAGCAAGGTATTTGTTTATTCAACTTTGGGAGCAAGCCAGCTCACGCTGGAGAAACTTGCTCGACCTCAAAGTGCAAAACTAAACCATTTTATACACTTTGGATACTTGGTTACATCATCTAACATATATATTAATAAGTAGGCTAGTCTCTGGGCGGAGTCTTTCCAGACATGCGCAGTCTTCTACTGTGGGGGTCTTCTCCTCAAGCCTTCATCCCTCTGGTGGTCGCCATGAACATCTTCCTCAATTTGACCTCTTCAATTAGGTGACCTGAATTCTTTAAGCTTGCAAAATCCTGGCTCTGGGCCTTCTAGATCTTATTCAAACATCATCATGGCTAGGCTTCGCGAACGAAGATTTGGGAAGGGCTCTACCCACGTTTTTTGCAAGCGCATTGGTGGCTAAAAAGGCCAATACGAGATAGACACGTCCGGTTGCAAAAGACACAGCAGAAAGACTCCTTAGATGGTATGTTCTGCAAGGCTCGATTCTTTCTGCGTTGTCTTTTCTCCTCAAGAGTGATCCTGCGTGCCTTCTCAAAAGCATCAGCAGCGTTATAAATGGTCTGTCTCCAGGCCTCCCGATTGGAGGCCAGAGTAGACCAGTTATGGTGATCAATATGCCCGAGGCTGTTGTTGCTTCAGGGAGTCCTTGTATCTTCTCTTCGGAGCTCCTCTCTTGCGGCAGCCGGAGGCAAGTTCACCATAAAGCAGGATCTTAGGGAGGCGGTGGTCCTTCATCCTGGAGACGTGCCCTGCCCAACGCAGCTGTGTTCTCAGTAACATGGCCTCAATACTTGTGATTGCTGCCTGTTCAAGAACAGATGTATTGGTCACATAATCTGACCAGTGGATGTTCAGGATTGTACGGAGGCAGCGTTGATGGAAGCGTTCTAGGAGACGCAGGTGGTGGCGGTAGATGACCCATGATTCGGAACCATATAAAAGAGTAGACAGCACTATGGCTCTGTAAACACTGATCTTGGTACTTTTCTTCAAGTGTTTATTACGCCATACTCTTTTATGGAGTTTTCCAAAGGCACTATATGCCTTCGCTAACCTATTGTCTATCTCCCCGTCGATCTTACCATCTGAGGAGATGAGGCTGCCTAAGTAATTAAACTGTTGGACTGATTTGAGTTCTGACTGGCCGATGGTGATGTGGGGATGATGGAGGACTTCCTGAGGTGCAGGTTGATGGAGAACTTCTGTCTTCTTTAAGCTGACTTCCAGCCCAAAGAGCTCAGCAGCATCTGCAAAGCAGGATGTTAAACGCTGCAGGGCTGCTTCAGTGTGGGCAACAAGGGCAGCGTCATCAGCGTAAAGTAGCTCCCGGACAAGATGGTTTAGGGTCTTAGTGTGGGCCTTCAGTCGCCTTAGGTTGAATAGGCTTCCATCAGTACGATATCGAATGTAAATACCGTCCTGATCATCGAGGTCTGCCGTGGCCCTTTGGAGCATCATGCTGAAAAAGACTGTGAATAAGGTAGGAGCGAGAACGCAGCCTTGTTTCACACCATTCTTTATTAGAAAGGGCTCAGAAAGTGTGTTGCCATATCTGACTTGACCGTGCTGATCCTCATGAAGTGAGATGATCATTTTAAGGAACTTGGGGGGACAACCTAAACGTTCCAAAATCTGCCAAAGACCTTTTCTGCTCACAGTATCGAAAGCCTTGGTGAGGTCGACAAAGGTTACATAGAGACCTTTGTTCTGTTCCCTACACTTCTCTTGCAGTTGTCTGAGAACAAATATCATGTCTGTGGTGCTCCTGTTGGCTCTGAAGCCACACTGACTTTCAGGTAGAATTTCTTCTGCTATAGCGGGTATTAGTCTGTTCAGGAGTATTCTTGCCAAGATTTTGCCAGCAATGGAGAGCAGAGTAATACCACGGTAATTTGAGCAGTCTGATTTAGTGCCTTTCTTCTTATACAAGGTGATGATGACTGCATCACGAAGGTCTGAAGGTAGTTCGCCTAGTTCCCAACAGCGCACCACAAGCTCATGAAATTTAGCATGGAGTGCAAGGCCCCCATGTTTCCAGACTTCGGGTGGAATTCCATCAACCCCAGCTGCCTTGCCGATTTTCACCTGCTGTATGGCCTTGAGGGTTTCTCCTAAAGTGGGGGCAGTATCCAATTCGAATTTCACTGGTTGTTGTGTGATGGATTGAATTGCTGAGTCTTGTACTACACGGTTGGTACTGAAAAGAGTCTGAAAGTGTTCAGACCATCGATTCAGAATGGAGGTTTTATCTGTCAGAAGCGTTTGACCATCTGCACTGAGTAGTGGGCTTTGGACTTGGTACGTAGGCCCATATGCTGTTTTCAGGCCCTCATAGAATCCTTTGTGATCCCCTGTATCTGCACATAGTTGAGTTTTTGCAGCTAGATCGGTCCACCACTTGTTCTGGATGTCACGGAGTTTCTGCTGAAGCTTGCTGCATGCAAGACGAAAGGCTATTTTTCTTGCGTGACAGGATGGCAGTGCAAGGTGTGCTTGGTGGGCAGTTCTCTTCTTCCTCAACAAGTCCTGGATTTCTTGATTGTTTTCATCAAACCAGTCCTTGTTCTTCTTGAGGGAGAACCCTAAGGATTCTTCAGAGGATTGCAGGATGCAGCTTTTAATATGATGCCAAATTGTTTCAGGAGAGGAATCTGCAGGATTTGTGGGATGGTTTTCGAGCCTGGTTTGAAGATTTGTCTGGAATCTTTCTCTTACTGTGGCTGATTGGAGATCGTTAACTTGAAGTCTTCTCCTTGGGATACTGCCCCTTTTGGGTTTGAATTTGAGAATGAAGTTGAGTTTACAGCGCACAAGCCGATGGTCTGTTTGGCATTCTGCGCTGGGCATCACGCGGGTGTGGAGGACATCGCAGACATCTCTCCGTTGCACCAAGACATAATCAATGAGGTGCCAATGCTTAGACCTGGGGTGCATCCAGGTTGTCTTCAGACATCTAGTTTACCTAATTTATTAGTGTCTACTCCTATTCTTTCTATAATAAGGCCTTAATCCAGTGAGCAGAACAGAACATGATATTAACCAGTGCTCCTAAAATGTTCTTCTAGCAAAACAGGTATTGGGGTTTCTTAGCAGGCCAAGATAGTTAACTCTTTTAGGCCTGGCTCCTGTTTCAAAAGGACATGCTGTGCAGCACCTTGTTGGCTTTCCTATTGTTGCTACAGAGGAGCTTAAACTTCTTAACCAGGCTACTGATAATAAGTGAAACTTGAAAGTTGGCCTTACCAGTGCCATCAGAGGTGATGGTGACAGGACAGCAGCATCACAAGCTGAGGAGAAAGTCATTGCAAGAGGCTGACCTGCTTACAGTCCATGGGGATCTCTCCGTTCTCATGAGCTGTCTGCCAAGGCCTAACCTGGTGGGAACAGTGCGCTCAGCAATGAGTCTCATATGGGAGACTCAGGATTTAGTCTGTGTAAGGGTCAAATGCACACAGGTACCCCCAAAATACCAGGCAGTGGAAGGATTTAGAAGAATTTATTTCCAAGAGTCAAAAACACTTCTCTCAGTACAAAGCTTCACCTGGCCTAAAAAAGACATGCCCCATGTTCATCTCAGGGCTTTTATTGTCTCTGAGCCCCCACACACACACACTGTGGGGCCTTCAGATGTCTGAAAGTACTTATCTTCTCTCCTACCTGGGAGCCAGCTCCTCTGGAATGCAGGAGGAGAAAACATCTAAAACTGTCTCTGGGAAAGATGTCTTTTTCCAGGCAGGAAAGCTTCCTTAAGCAAAAAACCCTAATCTCCTCATAGTAAAATCTTCCAGAAGGGTCTTCTACACTTACAGTCTGCCAGGGAGAAAGTGCCAAAACTCAGGCAGTTACAGTGTGATGGTGTCTCCTTGGTAATCCAGACAGGTTGGTAAAGACAGATCCCAGCAGACATTTCTGGAAACCGAAAGGTTAAGTGAAAAAACCTCAACCATTTTGGCATGTGTTGTATCAAACATGATGCTTCAGCAATGTTTCTTATGCTGATTATTTCAGTAATCACTTCAAACTCTGTGAAACTGCCTGAAAAAAACAGTGATTTAAATAACCCATTTAAGTCTTTTGCATTGAATCTGAAAAATCTGGTTTAAAGAACTGCTCAGAGACTTTTGGATCTTTTGAGCAGCAAAGGTATTTATTTGCTGACATCGGGAGCAAGCGGGGTTCACGTCACAGAGAACTTGCTCCTAGGCTTCACACAAAATCAGGGGTTTTATACATTTTTCATATATGATTAAATGCATATTCATATGATTACAACATCTATCTATACATATTAATAACAGGCAGAGTATAGGCAGAGTGCAGGCGGAGCTTCTCTTGGCACTCAATTCTGGTAGGGGTTTTAGGTCTTACTCCCATGAGTCTAGAGTCTCTGCTCCTCTTCATCACCATGAACTTTCTACGTTTCCTTTG